>NC_034179.2:59473382-59703382 GCF_002021735.2 Oncorhynchus kisutch | reverse complement strand
GATCAATAAAAGCGTACAAGTTTGTTTTAAAAACTCAAAATCGAGTTGGAAAGTGCTGAGTCCCAGCCTGGCCTTGTCGCAGAGGCCTGGGACGGAAGGCCTGGCTCAGACCGCTTCAGTCTGGGTTTAAATTGGGTCTAGACAAGACCAGATCTGCCCATCTTGCCGCCCATCAATTTGGCCTCGTCATCATCAATGGCAACAGACAAGTGAAGGAGGGCGTTGCTAAAAAAAATAAAATAATAAAACCCTCTACAGCAGAAATGAAGCTCCTAGAGCACAACCGCCAGTCCGTAGTTCTCAGAGAATCTTCAACCCAAAAGACAGGCCAGCCCATGTGGAGTTCCTATCCCCCTGGGAGGCTCAATAGAGGTGGTGGCTCAGAATTAGAGGGGGTAGTTAGGAGGGGAGCGGGCAGCACTGGTTTGGATAGACCCCAATGTTGAAAATCTGAGCTGTTTGGAGTGGGCGATGTGCTATAGCTTGACAGTGCCAGTGGGAAGGCTGCTGTTACACAATCTGTAATAACGCAGGTCGTTTACCAGTCTGTGCACACTCTGAGTGAAGGAGGGCAAGTCCTAAAACGAGAGAGAGAACAAAAGAGAGGCACTGGTTACAAAGAAAACAAAAATGTGAAATTTAAACATCCAATGTACAAGAACACCCATTGGAACTATCCCACCAGTGTGTGCTAGTGTATATATTGGAAAAGAGACCATGTAAATTGTATGTTGCATATGGGAGTTTTTGTTTATAAGCACACATACTGTGCCCCCTGGCCCTCCTCCAGTCCCGAATATGGGCCATGGGAAATTTAGACATTTTGTTGCACATATGCAAAGTCACATGCATAACAGATTTTATGGTAATTAAACAATTGCATCCTGTCATACTCTAAGCATTCAGTTCAAACAGGGAAATCTGAGATACAACGATGCTACCGGTTTTCCACTCATATCTCTCTGTCTCTGATAATTCCAAGAGCACATAACCATATCATATTTGGCTAATACCCCACCACCATCACCTCTTTTACTATGAAACACAGTATACCCTACCCTAGACTCCCACCGCCGCGGCCATAACCCACTCTGTAAAACCAATTCCCATTAAGTCTTACCCGCTCCAGTTTAAAATTGCGGCCGAGCACCGCCCGTTGGTTGGCGTCCACACCCTGGCAGCCGTTGAGGAACTCGGGCATGAAGGCAGAGTAGAACGCATCGAAGTCCACGGAGGCCATGTTGTACACTGCCAGGGCGATCTCCTCTTGGAGCAGGTCGTGACTTTTGTGGAGGAGCACCTGTAGGAGCACGTTGATGAAATGAAACAGCATGGAGGTCCGGAACAGCTTCTGGAATAGACACACAGGCAGAAAGAACAGTGTGGCCAAACACCAAGTTAGAATCATTCAATTTAATTCCATGCATCTTCATTGTCCCCAAATGAATGATTTAAATTCCACGCATCGTTATTGTCCACAATGGCGATCACTGAATGTAACTCTTGACCAACTCACACTTCAGGCAAAAAGTTGCTGCCATGCAGCATTTGGCCGGAGCAAGGAGCTTGGGTAGCCAGGCAAATCGACCATATAAACTGGACAGATACTAATCCCAGAGAGTGCTTATATTATTCTGTCAGGTACTGTAACGGTCTGTCCATTATTTAAATGTTGATTATGTCATCAATGTAAAATGTAGTTTTAAGGTCTTCTTAGTTCTGTGTTGGACCACAGGAAAATTAGCTGATGTAATTTTGGGGCGGCAGGTAGTGGTTAGAGGGTTGGGCCAGTAACCGAAAGGTTACTAGATTGAATCTCCAAAGTAAAAATCTGTCCTTCTGCCTCTGAATAAGGTAGTTAACCCACTTTTCCTAGGCCGTCATTGTAAATAAGAATGTTCTTTACCGACTTGCCTAGTTAAATAAAGGTTAACTAAATAAAAATAAAAAAATAATAAAAAAATGGACATTAGACATTTGTTTACAGATCATGTGCAAACAACTTACCAAAGGACTGGATGCTTTCAGACCACTTTACTTTTTCCACATTTTGGTACGTTACACCCTTACTCTAAAATGTATTAAATTGCCCCTCTCAATCTACACACAATACCCCATAATGACAAAGCAAAAACAGGTTTTTATAAATGTTCATTAAATTTATAATTAAAAACAGAAATATCACATTTACGTAAGTATTCAGACCCTTTACTCAGTACTTTGTTGAAGCAACTTCGGCAGCGATTACAGCGTCGAGTCTGGGGTATGACACTACAAGCTTGGAAGACCTGTATTTGGGGAGGTTCTCCCATTCTTCTCTGCAGATCCTCTCAAGCTCTGTCAGGTTGGATCGGGAACGCTGCTGCACAGCTATTTTCAGGTCTCTCCAGAGATGTTGCATCGGGTTCAAGTACAGGCTCTGGCTGAGCCACTCAAGTATATTCAGAAACTTGGCCCGAAGCCACTCCTGCATTGTCTTAAGGTCGTTGTCCTGATGGAAGGTGAACCTTCGCCCCAGTCTGAGGTCCTGAGCGGTCTGGAGCAGGTATTCATCAAGGATCTTTTTGTACTTTGTTTTGTTCATCTTTCATTCAATCCTGACTAGTCTCCCAGTCTCTGCCGCTGAAAAACATCAACACAGCATGATGCTGCCACCACCATGCTTCGCCGTAAAGATGGTGCCAGGTTTCCTCCAGACGTGACGGTTAGCATTCAGGGCAAAACGTTCAAGCTTGGTTTCATCAGACCAGACAATCTTGTTTCTTATGGAGTCCATTAGGAGCATTTTGGCAAACTCCAAGCGGGCTGTCATGGGCCTTTTACTGAGGAGTGGCTTCCGTCTGGCCACTCTACCATAA
This sequence comes from Oncorhynchus kisutch, assembly GCF_002021735.2. NCBI lineage: Eukaryota > Metazoa > Chordata > Actinopteri > Salmoniformes > Salmonidae > Oncorhynchus > Oncorhynchus kisutch. The sequence goes on along the minus strand of NC_034179.2, from coordinate 59,700,524 downwards.
AGGCCTGCCTGACTGGTAGAGTTCTGCAGAGATGGTTATCCTTCTGGAAGGCACTCCCATCTCCACAGAGGAACTCTGGAGCTCTATCAGAGTGACCATCAGGTTCTTGGTCACCTCCCTGACCAAGGCCGTTCTCCCCCGATTGCTCAGTTTGGCCGGACATCCAGCTCTTTGAAGAGTCTTGCTGGTTCCAAATATCTTCCATTTTAGAATGATGGCAGCCAATGTGTTCTTGGGGACCTTTAATGCTGCAGCCATTTTTTGGTACCCTTCCCAAGATCGGTGCCTTGACACAATCCTGTTTTGGAGCTATACCGACAATTCCTTCAACCTTATGGCTTGGTTTTTGCTCTGACACGAACTGTCAACTGTGGGACCTTATATAGACAGGTGTGTGCCTTTCCAAATCATGTCCAATCAATAGAACTTAACACAGGTGGACTCCGATCAAGTAATTGAAACAGGATGCACCTGAGCTCAATTTCGAGTGTCGAGTGCAAAGGGGCTGAATACTTATGTAAATAAGGTATCAGTTTTTTATACAAAAAAAACTGCTTTCACTGTGTCATTATGGGGTATTGTGTGTAGATTGCTGAGGAATTGTTTTTATATAATGAATTTTAGAATAAGGCGTAACGTAACAAAATGTGGGAAAAGTCAAGGGGTCTGACTACTTCCCGAAGGCACTGTAAATGCATGAAACAAACGGTAAGATAAGAGTAGTCTAGGAAATGATTTAAAAACTGGATATACTTGGCTAGTTGTTGACCACAAATCGATCACAATATTTTACAGTAATAATTCATTAAATGCACTTAAAATAATGCCATGTTTGAAACCTATGTAGTAAGGAGAGCTGTCTGCAAACTGCAACCAGTCTATCAACCTAAAAACACATGTATTTATGAATTCAAGACTCGGCCGGTGGGCGGCCAGTAGCCTAGCAGTTAGAACGTTGGGCCAGTAACAGAAAGGTTACTAGTTCAAATCCCTGAGCTGACTAGGTAAAAAAAATATGTCAATCTGCACAACCGTAATTGGGTTGGGGATCGTCGTCAATAATGGCTGATCCCTGGCCCCGCTCTCCGAGGGTGTCTCAGGAGTGGGATATGCAAAAAACACATTACCATTTATCACCAGCCACTTGTAAAGGTTACACACTTGTACATGTGTAAAACAGGACAAATATAAGCACCCCCTTAAATGACCTTTTTGAGATGCAAAAGTGAAGAAATTGACAAATATATAAAACTTCATAGTTCTCTCAGCATTTAGTGCTGCTATCATGACTGATATACTGTGTGATAATAATAGCATCCACCATCATGACGTGTAATGTCAACGTTGTATTTATGTTTTATATTATGGCAATCATAGAAATACACTACATGACCAAAAGTATGTGGACGCCTGCTTGTCGAACATCTCATTCTAAAATCATTGGCATTAATATGGAGTTGGTCCCCTCTTTGCTACTATAACAGCCTCCACTCTTCTGGTAAGGCTTTGAACTAGATGGTGGAACATTGCTGCGGGGACTTGCTTCCATTCAGCCACAATAGCATTAGTGAGGTCGAGCACTGATGTTGGGCAATTAGGCCTGGCTCGCAGTTGGTTCCAATTCATCCCAAAGTTTATCAATGGGTTTGAGGTCAGGGCTCTGTGCAGGCCAGTGAAGTTCTTCCACACTGATTTTGACCTTACAGTTGGCACTATGCATTGGGGCAGGTAGCGTTCTTCTGGCATCCACCAAATCCAGATTTGTCCGTCGGACTGTCAGATGGTAGAGCGGGATTCATCACTCCAGAGAACAAATTTCCACTGCTCCAGAGTACAATGGCGGTGAGCTTTACACCACTCCACAATAACAGCATTTACAGTTGACCGGGGCAGCTCTAGCAGGGCAGAAATTTTATGAACTGACTTGAAAGGTGGTATTTTATGAGAGTGCGACATTGCAAGTCACTGAGCTCTTCAGTAATGCTATTCTACTGCCAATGTTTGTCTATTGAGATTGCATGGATGTGTGCTCGATTTTATACACCTGTCAGCAATGAGTTTGGCTAAAAAAGCCAAATCCACTCATTTGAAGGTGTGTCCACATACTTTTGTATATCTAGTTTAGAATTAGATAGCAATAGAAAAGTAATCATATTTTCATGATGACAAAAATATTAGGTGAGGTTATTAAGTTGGACCATACAAATAAAGTGTCACAAAGCAGAGACAAAGGGTAATTTTGGAGCAACAATAAATGCACTTTAGGAGCTAATGGTATGGCATATAAGAGCTGAACTCACTCTGTGGTAGAGCTTGTGCTTGCTGTTGAGGGACTCCAAGTAAGAGAGGTTCTGCTTGAAGATGTGGATGTCTGGCTGCAGGAAAGACTGTCCAAAAGCCTGGAGAAACAGATTTGAGCCCATGTCAGGGAATTCTACAGTCCTGTCCAAAAACAACCCATTCACCCTAGATGCTGGATAGTTATAATCCAGGGTTGGACAATTCGAATTGCAGGCAGTTCATTCAGAAAGAGGAAAAACATTTGAAATTAATAGCTTCTACTTTTCAGGTTATTGAGAAGTCATTGAAATTGAGCTTAATTCCTGAATTGACTGAATTCAATTTGAATTGACCACAATCCTCTAAGCAATATGGTACCGTTATATATATATATATATATAACAATTTTTTCAACCGAACATTGTACAAATGGCAGCAACATGCTGGATTGTGTTTACAACTTACATTTGAAAATAGGCAAAAAGCTTATCATAGCTCTACAATGGAAAGGCTAGGAGGTGGAATTTTCTGCACATTGCTTAATGATTAGAAGGGTGCTATAAACCAATTATATCATGTACATGAGGAAAATATTAAAAAAGGCTATTATTAACTTGGTGTTGCAGTTTCGTTTAGACATTTTTGGAAATGTATTGACAAATTCACTTAAGCGCCGTTTCTATTAGCACTTTGAAGTCAATCCGGGTTGGGCTGGCCTTGGTGGACTTGTTTGAATTGCGTTTCCACTGCCTCAAAAAAATAAATAATGTCATGTTGTTAGGTAGCCAATATGTGACATGCATCTGGCTTCGCTAATGAAGAATTGAATTCACCCTCACCATGCTGTAACTAACATTACCACATACTCATGCCAGCCAGACTCATATATTTAGCTTGCTAACGTTCTCTATGACCTGGCCAGCTAAAATTCAACTGATTTGGTAGCTAATGTTAGGTAGCTAGCATTTGAAAGCTGACCGTTCTCATAAAAGTTTATTGTGTAGTGCAAAAATGAATGAAGGACCCAGCTATGGTGGTAATTTGTGTCATGTCTGACAACTGCAGTAGTACTATCTAACATCAACAAGCACAGACGAGCTAGCTAAACATGGTGTGAGCATCCCCCCCCAAACACACACACACACACACACACACCTGCATGGCAGCACTAAACTGGGCCTCATTCTCCATGGCTTCCTCGGCCGATCCCCTCTGCACACTGGCTAGGACAGAGGTCTTGAAGAAGTACCTCCAGTTATGGTGAAGCACCTGGTATAGCAGCTCAAACATCTCTGCTTTGACATCTGGAGAGGAACGCTGTGGAACAGACAAAGAAATCACAATAGAGCTTTATTATCCATTGTTGATCAAAAATGTATATCTTTTTTTGCTGACCCAGTGCCCAAACCTATCGATGGACAAGCCACACACAAACAGTGCATGTATACATATTTTTGTTATATCAGTGTGAATGAGACTGCGCACTCTCACCTCAGCCACAATAGGATAGACCTGCTCCATGCAGAGAGCTATTATGCTGGGTAGGAAGGGTTTGAAGGCCTGGCCGGGCTCCTGAACCACCACCTGGAGAATCTTTAGGAACTTCTCCACCACTCGGCAGCCTGCGCTGCCCTCCTGCAAGATACTGGCTGCCAGCTGCTCCCTGGGATGGAGGGACATACAAGAACGTAAACAAACAATGTATAGCTTCTAAACGTGTAAAACCATCATGGGGTTGTTGAGGATGGCCAGTGCTTGCATCTACAGCGCTGTCTATTAATTTGAGAGGGGTTACATTTCTCTAGCGTCATCCCTCAACTGTATATCAAAACATGTGGCGGGACTGCTGTTTTGTTGTTTTCAGAATCCCAGAATGTAGCTTAAAATGGTCACAATATTTGTGTCTAAGCATGTGTGTGTGTGTGACCTACCTGGTGAACATGCTGAGGAAGGTGTGTATAATTTGTCCGGTGAAGGGCACGCCCATCTGAACACGCAGACCTTGAAATAGTGTGAGGAAGAAGCTCAGCATCTCATCCGTCACATCTTGAGGATAGAGGGCGTGACAACGGGAAAGACAGAATGTCAGAAAGAATAATTCAGCGTTGGCATTATATCAAATCAAAGACCAGAATGTTTTGAATGAAAATTAAATTTGAAGTGATAAAGAAAATGAAATCTGCAAACGGTCCCTTTTAAAAGGTGACTACAAGCTTCACTCCATTGATCTACTGTATGTGCGTACATGTGGGTGGGAATGGGATTTTGGAGTAGCGGACACCTTTTCGTAACATGACATCCTCGCCGTCTCACTCCCATTCACAAGGGGGCGATAGTTTTTAAAATTATTATTTTTTTAAAACATTTTTTGGTCTTTTAATTTTGTGAAAGCAAGAAAGAGTTACCTTCCCTTACTAGTAGTAGCTAGCTGGCAGCCTGGCTAGCCGACTTTAGCCTGGATAAAAACATAGCAAGCTAGCTTTTTTAGCTTCCCACATCTCCATGTGAAAAAATCATAATGGAAAAAATATGCCCTGCCAAATATTTTACTTGCCAGTGTGACCTAAAACATTATCCCACTTTGATATGCTGCTTGCATATTAACTCCCATATCAGCTAAACATAGAACGTCATGTTTTGGTCACAGAGTAAAAAAGCACATGGCTAGCTAGTTGGCTACAGCAGGTTCTACCATTTCGAAATATACAACCTTTTGGGTCGATTCTTGTTGTTTGGTTTACTGTTTGAACAGCTGTTGAGATTATATTTGGTTATCAATGCAAAATAGGCTACTTTGATGAGTAGCCTATTTATCAGATGATGGAAACAAGCGACAACACTGCCCCATGGCAGCAGAAGGAATGATACCACGTCTCACTGTTTTACTACCTGAAAGTTATGTAGAACGCCAGAGTGTATTACAAGGAGCCGACACGTTAGTAGACGAAAAACGACATTGCAACACTCCGAATCTTGCGTATGCGTAGAGCTTGTAGTAAACTTGAAATATCATTCATAAAAAGGTGAATGTCATTGAAAATGAAAAAGGGCACAAGCAACATTTCTTGTGAAATTGTTAGAATGGCTGAAAGTACAGTTGCACCCTGTGTGTACTTGTTAATAAACATTTTGTTAAGTGCAACGTTGTCACATACATTGACCTTGCTCAGGCATATCACACGTATAACGTTACATTGTAAAATTACTTGAAATGTACTGTGGTGATGGATTATAGATTTGAATTTAAGGGAGATAAAATCAGTGAATGGGTAGTAAACTTACAACACGTCAGCTCTCTATTATGACTGAAACTGTTGTGTTGTAACATTGTGTTTTTTCTTCTAACCTGGCTGCTGGATGAAGACAGGAAAGAGGCCCAAGGAAACTTGCACGGACTCCTGGAGACTCTGGTAGCAGATCTGTCGGGATTTGGTGGATTCCCCGGAGATGCTGTCCACTATGTCTCTTAGGACAGGCAATGTCTGGTGCAACACTGCTTTCGCTAAGAAAGAAAAAGAGCCGTGGGGGTAAGAAAGATGTTAGGGTTTATGCTATAAAGCCAAAATAATAATGTCTCTAGTGTTCCTTTCTTACAATCAGTGCATTAAACTTCAGAGGTAAGACGACTACATTACTCTGTGTTGATTATTGTACATTGTCCCAGTCAAAAAAGGGCTTTACTCAATCGGAATTTTACTTGGTAGTTTTTTAAAATAAGAATTACATGGAATTATAGTGGTATTATAATTACATAATTATTCCCTCATAATTAACCTTACATTTAATCAAACTTTGTATTGATGCATTGAATTATATACATAGTGGCAATAAAAAGTAGGTGAACCCTTTGGAATTACCTGGATTTCTGCATAAATCGGTCATCAAATTATCTGATCTTAATCTAAGTCACAAACAGTGTGCTTAAACTAATAAACAAATTGTTGTATTTTTCTTGTCTATATTGAATACATCATTTAAACATTCACAGTGTAGGTTGGAAAAAGTATGTGAACCCCTAGGCTAATGACATCTCCAAAAGCTAATTGGGAGTCAGGAGTTCGCTAACCTGGAGTCCAATCAATGAGACGCGATTGGAGATGTCGGTTAGAGCTGCCTTGCCCAATACAAAACACTCACAAAATTTGAGTTTGCTATTCACAATTAGCATTGACATTGAACCATGCCTCAAACAAAAGAGATCTCAGAAGACCGAAGATTAAAAATGGATGAATTGCATAAAGCTGGAAAGGGTTACAAAAGCCTTGATGTTCATCAGTCCATGGTAAGACAAATTGTCTATAAATGGAGAAAGTTCAGCACTCTTGCTACTCTCCCTAGGAGTGGTCATCCTGCAAAGATGACTGCAAGAGCACAGTGCAGAATGCTCAATGAGGTTAAGAAGAATCCTAGTGTCAGCTAAAGACTTAGACATCTCAGGAACATGCTAACATCTCTGTTGACGAGTCAACGATACGTAAAACACTAAACAATTCATGGGAGGACACCATGGAAGAAGAAAAAAAAAGAAAAGAAAAAAAAATCCATTGCTGAACGTCTGAAGTTTGCAAAAGTGCACCTGGATATTCCACAGCGCTACCGGAGAAATATTCTGTGGACAGATGAAACTTCAGTTGAGTTGTTTGGAAGGAACACACAACACTATGTGGGGAGAAAAAAAGGCACAGCACACCAACATCAAACACCTCATCCTAACTGTAAAGTATGGTGGAGGGAGCACCATGGTTTGGGGCTGCTTTGCTGCCTCAGGGCCTGGACAAGCTTGCTTGATGAATTCAAGTTTGTCAAGACATTTTGCAAGGAGGCTATCTGTCTGCCAATTGAAGCTCAACAGAAGTTGGGTGATGCAACAGGACAACGCCCAAAACACAGAAGAAAATACGCCTTCTGGAGTGGCCCAGTCCAGAAGGCGTCCTGACCTCAATCCGATTGAGATGCCGTGGCATGACCTCAAGAGAGCACTTCGCACCAGACATCCCAAGAACAGTGCTGAACTGAAACAGTTTTGTGAAGAGGAATGGTCCAAAATTTCAGCTGACCGTTGTGCAGGTCTGATCCATAACTACAGAAAAAGTTTGGTTGAGGTTATTGCTGCCAAACGAGGGTCAACCAGTTATTAAATCCAAGGGTTCACATACTTTTCCCACCGTACACGGTGTATTCAATAAAGACATGAAAACATATAATTGTTTGTGTGTTTGTCTATTGTTGTGACCTAGATGAAGAGCAGATAAAATTTTATAACCAATTTACACAGAAATCCAGGTATTTCCAAACGGTTCACATCTTGCCACTGTGTGTGTGTGTATATATATATATATATATATTAAAAGATCTGGGAAAAAATTAAGAGACCTCGGCAAAATGATCCGTTTCTTTCGTTTTACTATTTATAGGTATGTGTTCGGGTAAAATTATTTTGGGAGTTTTATCCTATAAACTACTGACAACATTTATCCCAAATTACAATTACAAATAATGTCATTTAGACTATTTATTTGCAGAAAATGACAACTGGTCAAAATAACAAAAAAGACAGTGTTGTCAGACCTCGAATAATGCAAAAGAAAAGAAGCTCATTCATTTAACATAGGAAGACTTCAGAAATTAATATTTGGAAGAATAACCCTGCGTCTTGGCATGCGCTCCACCAGTCTTTCACATAGATGTTGAGTGACTTTATGCCACTCCTGGCGCAAAAACTCAAGCAGCTCGGCTTTGTTTGACAGCTTATGACCATCCATCTTCCTCTTGATCACATTCGAGATTTTCAATTGGGTTCAGGTCTGGAGATTGTGTTGGTGAGACTCGTGCAGCCTACGGTAGACCGACAGTATATTGAAAAATGTGTGACCAATAATTACATAAAGGATTGGAGGATTCGAAATTAAAACCAAAAGCCACCTTATGGGTCTCCCTGTGGCGGCCGGCACTGATATCGAACCTGTATCTGTAGCAATTTGGCACTGCGGGAGATCCCATCCACTCCGGAGCCCCCATCCACAAAGTATCAAACTACAGAGAGGTGTTGGTAAAATGTATATTGTCCTGTTAATAGCCAATAATGGGCTATTATAATGCTGTACATGGTATCCAGGTCAGGATAACCAAAACATTTCTTTATTGAAGACTATCAGAAAGAATGTTGGCACATTCAATTTGATCCAAAGCCATGAATGAGTGAGTCACTAAGCTTTATGTAGGTGCAGGGCTATATGACTGTGTAATCAACTTAATAATATATAACGATATTTTGGAAGTTATTTCGTTTAAAAAAAACGAAAGAGAGCGACTGCAATCTGAATAAAGGCCAAAATAATATTTGTAACGGCCAAAACTTTTATTTCTGTTTTTAGAGGGAGAGAAACGCTGGGCTAATTGTGCGCCGCCCATAAAGGCCAAAATATAGCTCTGCTAATAGCCATAATGGCGCTGTACAACATGACCGTGTGTGTTTGAAAGAGCATTTTTATAATTATTTTATTAATGAAAGCAAAGAAGCTGAAGAATAAATACAGTACTGTACAGTATATGTTTTTACATTTGGAAAATAAAGCATTTAAATAATTTTGAAGATATAAGCCAGCTGCATTTGTTTATTAGGCTACTGTGCAGTCTGACAAGTAAATATAGCCTACGGTACATACTGTAGTAAACATGGGAAAGTGCCTAAATCCTTACATAAGGAGAGCAGGTCATGTCCAGACTTTCTCGGTGACCTCAAGTACTCATTAACTCTGTCTAATGAGTTTTTGGGTTGCATCAGTCATGGACAGAAACTTTTGAGACAGTATTAATGATGAACACCCAGAGGTTCACCGGTAAGCCACATTTGCCTCTGTTTGTATTCAAATCAAATTGTATTAGTCACATGTGCCAAATACAACAGGTGGTAGACCTTACAGTGAAATGCTTACTTACGAGCCCCTAATCAACAATGCAGTTAAAAAAATGGATAAGAATAAGAAATAAAAGTAACAAGTAATTAAAGAGTAGCAGTAAAATAACAATCGCAGGTGAGCAGTTGGTCAAGTTCTGTTGCCAGAAGAGGAATGGAAATGTCAGGGTGAACCGACGACCTCGCCGGGTATGTTAACTCTGCCTGTTCGAGGCAGAGTTCCAGAGCTCACAGGTGTGCCTGGCATGGATTGTGACGCCGTCTTGTTCCTCGCCCTCTTCTATACGTCATTCTCATAAAGATGCCATTGTTAGTTACATTGTTTTAGTTTGAACGTGCAGACGTTAGCACTAAGAACAGCAGGAATGTTTCCCTAGTCAGCGCCATTATTAGTGCAATGCCCCTTAAAGTGTTGCCAGTGTGGCGGGGTGGGTGTCCACCCCCCTGCCTCCTCCTCCCTTCCCCATGGGCTAGGTCGGTCTTCTGTGCGCGGCTCTGTGGCCCATCCTGTGCCCCCTGCCCTCGTAGCTTGAACCTCGCACACTTTCAGTGGATACAGCTGGAGAACTGCAAGGCAATCCCATTGTGCACCACTCGGGAGCCATGATCAATATATATTGTCCTGCTAATAACAGGGTTAATAATATATCTGTGAGAATATCCAACAGGCTTTTATATAATTCTAAATTAATATAAATATATATTTTATTAATATTTTGTTTTCAATCTTTTGTTTTCAAATAATGTAAAATGAGCGAGAAAAAGGCCATTCTTGACATTGTTTGAATTTGTAAATAAAACCAGTTTGTTATTTAGAATTATTTATCTCCGTTTTTAGAGGAAGAGAAACCAAAAACCTACAATCATGGGTTTTCCAGTCAAGGGCAGCACGGGTATTGAACCAGCATCTGTAGCAACACCACTTGCACTGCTATGCAGTGTCTTGGACCGCTGCGCCACTCAGACGATGTACAACATGACCGGTCGGGAGTGGCCTACACTATTATAGTAAGAGAAAAATAATCCTAACAAAATAAAATAAAAATCTTAGTGTAACAACTGTTTTAGAAAGTAATACTGAAGTCGTGCACAAATCAGTTTCTATTTAGGTTTATGTCACCCATTCATTGTCAGAGACACAGTAGGACCCAAAAGCATAATCAGTGCTCAAACTCCCCCTTGCGCTGGTCTGGAGTAATGAAGTGGTGACGCTGGGTACCGTTCTAAACCACAAATTACCTCTAAGGCCTGCAGCATAAACACAAAACTTATAGTGGAGCAACCACTGTACCTTCACACCATTCATGTACCATATTGGGGTATGCAGTATTACCGTCAGTGCTCACAAGGGGCGCAATTTCTTCCCAAACATTGTTTATTTTTGCTAACAAAGTACTAGCAAATTCTCATAGGGGACGCTAGCTAAATGCTAATAAGAGCAAGCGAACATGAACTAAATGCAAGGCCAGACAACCCAGCTAATAAAGTCATAATTATCTCAAAAAGGCTCCTCTCACACTTGATCCAGGAGGGAATTGATTGTCTCTGCGGTAACCAATAAGCTTAAATCTTGAAAGCTAGCCACTTACAGCTGGCAAGTTATCAAACCAAATGCATAGCTGGAGCCCTGAGCTGGAGCAAATGTATTTGGCACATCTTAACTTCTAGTTATAAGATATGTAGCTGGCAAATTAATTTAAAGTGTTACTTAATCACCTCTCTTGTGATGCTCTTTATAAACATACTCCATATACTTTTGTAAAAAAAGAAGAAGCATTTGGCGGTATTGAAAATCATACCGCTGGTACTTCAAAATACCCCAGTATACCACCCAAACCTAGAAATAAATACTTAAAAGTACCCATTGTCATCACATCTTTCACCACATTATTTCTTAGTAAATACCAGCCGAAACAGGACTATAGAAGGAAGCGTTAACAAAACTATAAGAGACTGATAAAGGTTGATAAATGGCATGATGCCCAACTGACTGTCTTCCAGGCCAAGGCGGTGTGGGGGCTGGTTGGCAGTGCCCCTCAGTAGGCGGTAGTGGCGGGTAAGGGCAGCCAGCAGGCTGGCGTGGCTACTGGAGCGGGTTTGCCATTGCTGCTCGCTCTCTGGCAGGTTAGACCAAGGCAGCAGCAGCATGTTGGACAGAGCCCTGCACACAAGCATGTGGGCCTGGAGGAGTGGAGACACACACACACACATTAGACAGATCCCTCCACGCATAACTCATACAGGTGGGGTGTATAGACATTCCATGAGACACATTATGCATACACGCACACACACCCTAAAGTGCTACACCCCAGAATCAAGACAGATTTTTTATTTTATTATTTCAAGTGGTCCACTTCGAATCAGGAAATAAGATTAAGGCCGGGCATTGATAACAACCCATGTGTCGATTGAATTTCAGCCCTGAGCCTCAAAATAACACTGAAGCCATAACGGCGCACTCTGACCTCTTGGGGGAGCCTGCGAGTCTGGCTCTCTGTGATGAGGTTGAAGATGTTCTGCACGGCAGGCAACGTGACTAGGAAAACAGGACGCACGGTGGTGGCCATGGACACCATGAGATGGCATGCCGACAGCAGCAACTTTTCAGGTACCTAGAATAGAAATAGTTTGACAATGAAATAGGTAACAAGGAATTGACAAAGACTCTTAGTTGACTTTCTGAAATGATCTGATAACCAGTTTTTGGCCAATGAGAACACAAATATGCAAGCTCAGTTGGTCAGCATAAAAATGGAACCACTGTGTGTCATGATACCAATTGCACAACATCAGCAACCAGGTAAGATTTAACAAAGACATACTGTTACTACCACATACTGTGTGTGTGTATGGTTACCTTAGCAGTGATGAGTGGTGCGGTGGCGTCCATGGTGGAGGTGACAAGGCTGATGAAGCGGCTCTGATTCTGCCTCTGGACCTCACTGTAGAATTGAGCCAGCCAGTGGGAGTAGGCCTGCAACGCCGCCAAGGATTGGGCATGGCTGGAAACAAACACACATTAACAACTGTGACAATACAGTTATATTTGTCAAGAAAATCAAACGCTCTCTGACTATTTTATCACACATTTTTGGTTTAATAAAAGGAGTGAATTCTTAAGTTACATCTACAGACAAGGGTAAAAGACAGCAGTTTGTGACGAATCCACTTTATATCTGCAGTGCCTTCAGAAAGTATTAATACTCCTTGACATATTCCACATTTTGCTACAGCCTGAATTCAAAATGGATGAAATAGATTTTTTCTCTCATTCATCTACACACCATAATGACAAATTGAAAACATGTCTCGAAATGTTGGTAAATTTATTGAAAATGAAATGCAGAAATATCTCATTTACACAAGTTCACACCCCTGAGTGAATACATGTTAGAATCACCTTTGGAAGCGATTACAGCTGTGAGTCATTCTGGTTCTTTCTGGGTAAGTCTCTAAGAGCTTTGCACACCTGGATTGTACAATATTTGCACATTATTCTTTTAAAAATTCTTCAAGCTCTGTCAAGTTGGTTGTTGATAAGACAGCCATTTTCAAGTCATACAATAGATTTTCAAGCAGATTTATGTCAAAACTGTAGCTAGGGCCAGTCAGGAACATTCAACGTTGCCTTGGTAAGCAACTCCAGTATATTTGGCCTTGTGTTTTAGGTTATTGTCCTGCTGAAAGGTGAATTTGTTAGATTACTTGTTAGATATTACTGCACAAGCATTTCGCTATACTCGTATTAACATCTGTTAACCATGTGTAGGTGACACATAACATTTTATTTGATTTCATCTTTGTAGTGTCTGGATGGATGTATACAAAGTGTAATGAATTACTTAACCATGCTCAAAGGGATATTCAATGTCTGCTTTTTATTTTTACCCATCTACCAATACATGCCCTTCTTTGCGATGCATTAGAACCTCCCTAGTCTTTATGGTTGAATCTGTGTTTGAAATTCACCGCTCGACTAAGGGACCTTACAGATAATTGTATGTGTGTGGGGTAGAGAGAAGAGGTAGTCATTCAAATCCTATTAAAACACTAATAGAGTGAGTCCATGCAACTCATTATGTGACTTGTTGAGGAAACATTTCTAAAAACATAATTCCACTTTGACATTATGGGGTATTGTATGTAGGCCAGTGACACAAAATCAAAATTGTATAAATTTTAAATTCAGGCTGTAACAACAAAATGTGGGAGTCCAGGGATGTGAATACTTTCTGAAGGCACTGTAGACAGTGGCAGTAAAAGGTTGACACTCACACGTCGATGAGGTCCGGCTTGAGCACAGATGGCACGGCAGTCTCCAAGTCATACAGGCTGATCTGAGAGCCATAGCATGTGACCTCCACCAACCTAGAAACACAAGTGCAGACACACTAAACAATGATGCAATAGGAATTATTTCCTTATCAAAATTCTCCCCTGTAATACAAGACAGGATTGGGGTCAATTTGATTTCAATTCAGGAAATACTGCATTGTCAATTCCAAATCAAGACATAAAATAGTCTTGCCACTTTTCAAAAATTCACTTGGAATAATTGGAGGCCACCAAAGGGGTAGACACTAGAACCAAAACGAAGTTAGACACTGATGTTTGACAGCAGAGCAAGTGGGTCAAATTAATTTAGCCAATTCAGGAAGTAAACTGAAATATCAATGGAAATGACTGAAAGAAGCAGTGTGGCACACTAACCGCTCCACCACCGCTAGCGCATCGTTGAAGCGTGCGGCGAAAACATCCCCAATGAAATACCCAGCCAGCCTCCCAACAGCCTGAAGTAGGGAGCTGAGGTCCCTGAGAGCGCAGTGCAGCCTCCGACAATCATTCTCTGCTGTAATGTTCAGTCTCCGACCTGCCACAAATAAGGAGTAGAGATGAGGATAAGCACATGCTCAATTTCATGTTTAGTATTTTTTATGTATATATATTTTTTTTTACAGTCCATTACATGCATTGCATGCTTTTCAGAAGACCCTTTCAGTACTGAAAATGTCTTTCCGTGCTTTTTTTACAGCACTTTTGGTAAAATTAAAGGCAAACAACCCCTAGCCCCTGCCACCTGAGAGAACTGATTAAGGCCCAGCCTATGAGAGCTACTATCATATCACTTAGACCTATCCTATTCCTTAAAATCTACACCTGTAACAATGAGATTTCTGGATACCACGATTGGGATTTTTTCCCTGCAGATGTGTAAAAAAAATAAACGTCTTGATTGTGTGCATCTTCACACCCCAGAGATAATACTTGGTAGAAGCATCTTTTGTAGCCAGTCAGCTGTGAATAATTTTGAATACGATTCTACCAACTGCGCAACTCTTAGGGCAACACACACGCAGTCTGAAGTTATTTAGGTACATCACCTGTTCATGAAAATGGTTCGCGCCTACAAACAGTGAGTCACGTGGCTTGCTATATAAAGCAGGCAGACAGGCATCGAGGTATTTAGTTACTGTATGATTTAACATTAAAAATGGGCAAAACGAGTGACCTAAGCGACTTGGAGCGTGGTATGATCGTCTGTGCCAGGCGCACCATTTCCAGTATCTCAGAAATTGCCGGCCTCCTAGGCCAGAAATGGCTGGCCTCACGCACGAGTGTCTAGGGTTTACTGAGAATGGTGGGACAAAAAAAAAAAAAGACAGCGGTAGTCCTCTGGGCAAAAACAGCTTATTGATGAGCGGGCGAAGGAAAATGGCAAGAATCATGCAAGCGGGCCACAAACAGGCAAATAACGCACAGTACAACAGTGCTGTTCAGATTGGCATCTTAGAACGCAAACTTGTCGGTCCTCATCACAGATGGGCTATTGTAGCAGACGTCCACACCGGGTTACAATCCTATCAGTTAAAAACAAGAAGCAGCAGCTCCAGTTGGGCACGCGATCACCAACACTGGACAATTGAGGAGTGGAAAAACATTGCTTGGTCTGACGAATCCTGGTTCCTGATGGCAGAGTCAGGATTTGGCGTAAGCAGCATGAGTCCATGGCCCCACCCTGCCCGGTGTCAACGGTACAGGCGGGCGGCGGTGGTGTTAATGTTTTAGTAACGTTGATTTAAAATCAGGGGAGCCCAATTGAGATCAGGGTCTCATTTTCAATAGTCCCCTGAGACCATAAAGCAAAACACAATAATGTGTGGGGAATGCTTTCACGGCACACGTTAGGTCCCTTCATACCAATTGAGCAACGTTTGAACGCAACACCTTGAAGAATCCATGCCCCGAAGAATTCAGGCTCTTCTGGAGACAAAGGGGGTCCGACCCATCACTCAATGGCAAATGAGTGTATTTCCATTGTTTTTGTAAAATTGCCCAAGCTCAGCACATTTAATTGGGAATCATTGATGGAGGGCAATATTCAAACCCGGTCTCTGATTATGAAGAACTTAACACCACTTGAAAAGCCCTTCTAGCAAATTATTCTGGTGTGTCTTTGGCAATCAGTCTGAAAACCTAGTCTCACGTTTCCTTATCTCCAAAATCACATCGTTGTCACGTCTCCCTTGAAACACTTTTTGGCGCATCTCCATTCTTTAGGCTGCTGGCTCTTCTACCAGGAATTTATTTTTTACATAATAATAATAATAATAATAAAAGATTCCACATTATTTCATTTTTGTAAGATCCCAAAAAACTGAAGCAGTGGGAGAACATATTTAAGTAAGTAAATACATTTTTTAAATGAAAAAACAAAAAATTGTATTACCTAGCTGGCTACAGTGGGCACCTTTGTAGGCTAACTCAACTAAGCTGCTAGCTAAGTAAATTAAATGAGCTAGTTAACTTCCTATTAGCTAGCCTTCTTGATGTAATTCACTGTAAATTAAAAACAGTCTCCAAATGCATTTGTAAATAACAGTCATGAAAAGGGGTGAAATTGCAGCTCCAGCTGTCAGTAAAAGGAGAGCGTAGGCTACTGCACAGGGCAGGTAATTTTGTGGGAGGACATTAATGAAAAGATTCTCCAGTCCCTAGAGAGTAAAACTTTGAGGCCAAAGAGATAAATTAGATGCCACTGAATATTATGTTGAGTAAGCCTGTGTCTTTGTGATGTTTTCGGTCTTCAGATATGGAAACCAAAGCCTGCTTGCAAATGAAGACAGCACTCCTAATGAATGTCGCAGACTAGGGGTATATCTTAGATGTCATGGGTTATATAGTGCCTTCAGAAAGTATTCATATCCATTGACTTATTCCACAACAGTCCACAATTCCTAAACAGCCATGATCAAGTCTTGCCATAGATTTTCAAGTAGATTTTTTTTTATCACAAAAAACCTCCCTAGTCCTTGCCGATGACAAGCATATCCATAACATGAGGCAGTCAACACCATGCTTGCAAATATGAAGAGTGGTACTCAGTGATGTGTTGGATTTGTCCCAAATGTAACATTTTGAATTCAGGACATAAAACATTTGTTTTTGCAGTTTTACTTTAGTGTCTTCCTTGGGTGTATTGATGTAGTGATTGGGTGTATTGATACACCATCCATAATGTAATTAATAACTTCACCATGCTCAAACGGATATTTAAAATGTCTGTTTATTTTATTTTTACCCATCTACCAATAGGTGTCCTTTCCGAGGCATTGGAAAGCTTCCTTGTCTTTGTAGTTTAATCTGTGGTTGAAATTCACCGAGGAACCTTAAAGATAATTGTATGTGTACAGACATTAGGTAGTCATTGAAAAATCACGTTAAACACTATTATTGAGTGAGTCAATGCAACTTAATGGGATAACGGCCAGTGTCACCATTGTACAGCGGGATATACAAAACTTGTATTAAACAGGACAAAAATTAACAACCCCAAAAAAACATTATATATGATCAGCTAATTTTTACTCCTGAACGTACACCTCCCCAATATTAATTGCATCCCATTCTGCCTCAATTCATCGGGGCATGGACAAGAAGTCGAAAGTGTTCCACAGGGATGCTGGCCTATGTTGACTACAATGCTTCCCACAGTTGTGTCAAGTTGGCTGGATATCCTTTGGTGGTGGACCATTCGAGACACATGGGAAACGGTTGAGCATAAAAAACCCAGCAGCATCAGAGTTCTTGACACACACAAACCGATGCGCCTGGTACCAAGTCCCATACACCGTTCAAAGGCACTTAAATCTGATCTTTCCCATTCACCCTCTGAATGGCACACATACACAGGCCATGTCTCAGTTTCAAGGATTAAAAATCCTCCTTTAAATTGATCTCCTCACCTTCATCTACACTGATTGCAGTGGATTTAACAGGTGACATCAATAAGGGATCCTCGTTTTCACTTGGTCATTCTGTTATTGAAAAGAGCAGGTGTTCCTAATGTTTTGTACACAGTGTATTTGGGCTTGTCATAACAAAGAGGTTGAAGACTCAAGACATTCCAGCTTTTAATTTGTAATCAATTTATAACATTTTCTAAAAACAATTCCACTTTGACATTATGGGGTATTGTGTGTGGGCCAGTGACCCAAAATCTCAATTTAATCCATTTTAAATTCAGGCTGTGAAACAAAATATGGAAAAAGTCAAGGGGTGTGAATATTCTCAGAAGGCACTGTATCTATTGGCCTACATACTTCAGCAAATGTACACAAAAACAATGTATAAACCTAAACCTAACCAGCAGGCCAACCCTGCTGGATGGAGGTCTGCTGGGTGTGGAGGGTTCTGTTTCAGCCCAGCAATTAAAACCTGATTCAACTTAAACCTCAAGTGTGCTACTGCTGTACTGGAATAGTAGTGTGCTCACCCAGTAGATCAGGGATCAGTGGGGCAAGGTTGGCCACCACTGGTATCGAGTTAATTTTGTTTACTTGAAATAACGCTTTAGTAATAATAGCCCACTTGTTACGACTCAATTATCTACTGTTGTTAAGACTTAAGATCTCTAATCTTTACATAGGAGTTAGCTTATTTATACATTTTGCAGTGATTGTGTTTTTATTCTTTGAAGTATTTAAAAATTATTTGTTAAACTATTAATAACAAAATAAACTAGTGCCAATGTTGATTAATCACAATTCTGCAATGAAGAGGGGAAGGATTTTGGTTTTAATGTGTCTGTTGTATTCTCAAATGAACATTTCCTTTTTCTTTATTTGTAAGATCAATAATCTGTTTTTTTTCACTCTCTGTATGAGATACAGTACAAGTCAAAAGTATGGACACCTACTCATTCAAGGGTTTTTCTTTATTTTTACTATTTTCTTCATTGTAGAAACAAATACAAAAATTTGATTCTTCAAAGTAACCACCCTTTTGCATTGACAGCTTTGCACACACTTGGTATTCTCTCAACCAGCTTAATGGGGTAGTCACCTGGAATGCATTTAATTACATTTTTACATTTTACCTTTATTTTACTAGGCAAGTCAGTTAAGAACAAATTCTTATTTTCAATGACGGCCTAGGAACAGTGGGTTAACTGCCTGTTCAGGGGCAGAACGACAGATTTGTACCTTGTCAGCTCAGGGATTCGAACTTGCAACCTTTTGGTTACTAGTCCAACGCTCTAACCACTAGGCTAACCACAGGTGTGCCTTGTTAAAAGTTCATTAGTAGAATTGCTTTCCTTCTAAATGCGTTTGAGCCAATCAGTTGTGTTGTGACAAGGTAGGTGTGGTGTAGCGGAGATAGCCCTATTTGGTAAAATAACAAGTACATATTATGGCAAGAACAACACAAATAAGCAAAGAGAAACAACAGTCCATCATTACTTTAAGACATGAAGGTCAGTCAATATGGGACACATCAAGAACTTTTAAAGTTTCTTCAAGTGCAGTTGCAAAGACCATCAAGCGCTATGATGAAACTGGCTCTCATGAGGACCACCACAGGAAAGGAAGACCCTGAGTTACCTCTGCTGCAGAGGAGACGTTCAATAGAGTTAACTGCACCTCAGATTGTATCCCAAAAAAATGCTTCACAGTTCAAGTAACAGACACATCAACTGTTCAGAGGAGACTGCGTGAATCAGGCCTTCACTGTCAAATTGCTGCAAAGAAACCACTACTAAAGGACACCAATAAGAAGAGACTTGCTTGGGACCAAAAACACAAGCAATGAACATTAGACCAGTGGAAATCTGCCCTTTGGTCTGATGAGTCCATATTTTAGATTTTTGGTTCCAACCTCTGTGTCTTTGTGAGACACAAAGTAGGTGAACGGCTGATCTACCGCATGTGTGGTTCCCACCATGAAGCATGGAGGTGGTGTGATGGTGCTTTGCTGGTGACACGGTCTGTGATTTACTTAGAATTCAACGCACACTTAATCAGCATTCTGCGGTGATACGCCATCCCATCTGGTTTGCGCTTAGTAGAACTAACATTTGTTTTTCAACAGGACAATGACCAAACACACTCCAGGCTGTTTAAGGGCTATTTGACCAAGAAAGAGAGTGATGGAATGCTGCATCAGATGACCTGGCCTCCACAAATCACCCAAACCAAGCCAATTGAGATGGTTTGGGATGAGTTGGACTGCAGAGTGAAGGAAAAACAGCAAACAAGTGATCAGCATCCCCTTCAAGACTGTTGGAAAATCATTCCTCATGAAGCTGGTTGAGAGAATGCCAAAAGTATGCAAAGCTGTCATCAAGGCAAAGGGTGGCTACTTTGAAGAATGTACATTTTAAAATATATTTGGATTTGTTTAACCCTTTTTTGGTTACTACATGATTCCATGTGTTATTTCATAGTTTTGATTTCTTCACTATTATTCAACAATGTAGAAAATAGTAAAAAAAATCTGAAAAACCCTTAAATGAGTAGGTGTGTCCAGACTTTTGAATGGCACTATATGTGAAACCATTTCGCAGCTTATCGTATGGCATGCATCGGCAATGCAAATAACATTTTATGTCACATGGGCCGAATACAAGGGGTGTAGCAATGCTTGCTTACGAGCAATGTTCCAAAGTAAAATAACATTTTGGGGCACTGAGCAGATTTCAGATCTTGGGAGCTGAATTTTGTGTGTATAACTTACGTATACACTGAGGCTGTACACTTAGTTTTAGACAGTATCCAATAGGCTATTGTAGCAATTTGAGCATAATAGCGACAATACCAACAAAACAAGCGGCGCAAATCCCATAAAATGTTCACATGGAAATAAACTCTCAAAGACTCAGTGTTCATTTCCAGAAAACTTCACATGTCTAAATATTTGTATGAACATAAGATTCAACAACTGAGACATAAACTTAAGTTCAGACATATGACTAACAGAATTGGAATCATGTGTCCCTGAACAAAGGGGGGGACAAAATCAAAAGTAACAGTCAGTATCTGGTGTGGCCACCAGCTGCATTAAGTACTGCAGTGCATCACCTCCGAATCTGTACTGCAGATTTGCCAGTTCTTGCTGTGAGATGTTACCCCACTCTTATACCAAGGCACCTGCATGTTCCCGGACATTACACTTTTGTTTTTAAGTCCTGGATATCAAACCCCTTAATGTTACTGTTGGACATTTCTCAGGGGAATGGCCATAGCCCTCACCCTCCGATCCAACAGGTCCCAGACGTGCTCAATGGGATTGAAATCACACACAGAATGAGCAGTATGGCTGGCCCTACATTGTCATGCTGGAGGGTCATGTCAGGATGAGCCTGCAGGAAGGGTACCACATGAGGGAGGATGTCTTCCTTGTAACGCACAGCGCTGAGATTGCCTGCAATGACAACAAGCCCAGTCTGATGATGCTGTGACACACCGCCCCGACCATGACGGACCCTCCACCTCGATCCAGAGTACAGGTCTCGGTGTAACCCTCATTCCTTCGACAATAAACGTGAATCCGACCATCACCCCCCCGTGAGAAAAAACGTGGGTGACAGAAAGACAAACGAGGTCGGTGGCGGTAATGCACGTAATTTATGAAAGTTGCCAATAGCAATATAAAGTCCAGAGAAGAAAAAGCATGGAAGGAGGAGAGAAGACTAGAAACGATTCGGATGATCGGTTTATGTGTAGATTAATTGTTGGAGTAGATGACCTTGTTATTTTACCTGAAATGCACAACTCAATGTTTATATCCCAGGACAAATTAGCTAGCAACAGCAATCTAGCTAAATAGGACAAATTAGCTAGCAAGTGCAAGCTAGCTAGCTAAATTGCCATAAAAGTTTAATGCTTTTCGACCTGTCCCCAAATTTATGTAATTGGTTCAGAGGGTATGATTTTTAAACCTGTGTTGTGATCAAGTTTGGTGAGGGAGGACAAAATAACTGTATGCACGAGCACAGCCGGTTTGGGTTCCGTGTAAGTTTTCATAACGGTGACCTTAATTTCCTACCGTCTGTAAGCTGTTAGTGTCTTAACGACCGTTCCACAGATGCATGTTCATTAATTGATTATGGTTCATTGAACAAGCATGGGAAACAGTGTTAAACCCTTTACAATGAAGATCTGTTAAGTTATTTGGATTTTTACTAATTATCTTTGAAAGACAGGGTCCGGAAAAAGGGGCGCTTCTTTTGTTTTTACTGAGTTTAGCTTTTGATTTCGGTGATATAGCCTATAGTGGCCTTTATATGGTGTTCAATGCAAGCCAATATTGCATGAGACTTTTAAAAACGTTTTTCATTATGAAGGGCTTCACATTAATTCATGATTTTTTTGTTGGTCTGTAACATGGACCAAATAGGTGACTGTAAATTACATTGTGTTGTATGATACAAGACACCACTTTACAAAATAAAATGTATTATTATTATTATTACCATACAGAGAATTAGACGATGTAGGCTTCTCTTCTGCCTATTGGTTTATCTGCATATTCAAGCCTGTCAAAATACAACACTGCCCCTTTAATTAAGGCATAAGCTTTTTAACTGACTGGCTTTTCAAAGATGGCTTGAAATGTAGCCTACACGTTTTGTGATCTTGTTGGAAGCAGTAACCCGCCGTTGTTGACCTATACTTATCTACAAATGGGCTAATAAATCGCTAACTAGCTAAAAATAAACTAATGTGCACATGCACGGATCTGAAAAACGCATTCACTCGAGGGTGATTTAAAGTCTGTGCTACCCTCGCCAATAGAACCCCGAGCTAACAAGGTAAAACAAATCTGTCGTTCTGCCCCTGTACAAGGCCACTGTTCCCGGTAGATCATCGTTGAAAATAAGAATTTGTTCTTAACTGACTTGCCTAGTTAAATAAAAAGGTAAAAAAGAACCACCTGTGTATATAAGTATACAACACTTCAAATCACTCAGACGCGGGCAGTACATGTCAGAGCAAAAACAATCCATGAGGTCGAAGCAATTGTCCGTGGAGCTCTGAGACAGGATTGTGTCGAAGCACAGAGCTGGCGAAGGGTACCAAAAATGTCTGCAGCATTGATGCATCATCATTATTTTTGTGGATGATGCACACTGCCTGCCCTAAAGGACACCGCAGGAAGGCCAAGAAGATCATCAGGGACTCCAACCATGCCCTGTTCTCAACACTTCAAATCACTCAGACGTGGGCAGTGCAGGAGCATCATGGCAAAAACTGGAAGACTGGCAAATAGTTTCTACCCTCAGACCATCAGGCTGCTGAATAGATACACCCCCTATGCAACCCCCCCCTCCCCTGTTGTTAATGAAATCTGTAATCACAACATGTTTCAAGCTGACCACCACTGTACAGCAGGTGAGCAAAAACTTGGTTATGAAGAGTTGTTTATGAAGAGCCTTCACCCTAAAATTTTAAATATTGAAATGACAAGCATATTAGACCATTTCTCCCTTCTTGCTGCAGCTTTAGCACAATCTCGAAATAACAGAGAAATCGTGTGAAAACC
Source organism: Oncorhynchus kisutch (assembly GCF_002021735.2). Lineage (NCBI taxonomy): Eukaryota > Metazoa > Chordata > Actinopteri > Salmoniformes > Salmonidae > Oncorhynchus > Oncorhynchus kisutch. Next base: position 59,677,504 of record NC_034179.2, on the reverse strand, counting down.
AGCATACTGCAAACCTTCTAAAATGTTGTCACCAGTGCTGGTTTTGTTGAAATTTTTGTTCCTCACGAACTGTTGCTCCTATGGCACAAGTCTGTTTAGCACCTTTGGATCTCCGCCCAAGCAAGGAATTTGATTGGTTTGACGTGTTGCGAAGCGTCACTGATTTACATTGGGTTCCGACCCCCCTTTAGAAGATTTTTTGTCATGGAATTTCCTCCGGCTTCCCGTTTTAGAGAAGCCTGATTCGCAACTAGGCTACTGAAAACCTAACCCTGGGATAAAGTTGAATTTTTCAGCGGGTCAATCACACAGTCACCACTTCCACCAAGTATTAAAGGATCATTTAGCATTTTTTTAATAACCAAATCTAAATCATGTAAATGGCATGTTATAGAATGGTCCAGAAACTTTTTTTTTTGCAATTTCACTTCTTTTTGAGCAACCAGTGAACCACTTCATCCTCATTGTGCAGTTTGGGGCTCAAAGGCTCCAAAAACACCCAAATATGTCCTTTTGTAAACAAAAAAAGCCCTCAGTATAGTTAAGCAGGACTTTACATGTTGTATACATCAAATTACAAACTTTATCCTCAACTTTATATTGCATTTAGTTGTGACACCTCTCCGTCCATTTTAGCAGCAGAGTGATGGAACAGCTAGATAGGGAAAACAGTCCGAGTCAAGTTCAGAATGAAACAATTTCATGTGTACAACATCTAAAGACCTGCACAGTATGTATACTCAGAACGTTTCCATTTATAAAAGGATGTAGTTGGGTGTTTTTAGAGCATTTTGTATGTTTTTTTGGAACACCTGGGTCTAGACACGTCTTTTTGAGAAACATTCTCCAACCAGCGAATCACTTCCTCATCCTTGTTGTATACGAGGATGAGGAAATCAATTCAATTTTTAATTTTTTATCACATGCTCGTAAACAGGTGAAACAGTGAAATGCTTACAGGCCCTTCCCAACAATGCAGAGGGGGGAAAAAAAGCCTTTGAGCCCCCCCCATACTGCACTGGATGAGGAATTGATTCACTGGTTAGGCAAGTTTCTCAACGACAAGGGAAATCTCAAAAAAAGTCAGAACCCTTCTATAATATCCCAATTACATAAAAAAAAAAAATTTGGTTGTAAAAAATGCAAACTTCTCATTTAACACTTCGTTTTTTATTATATTATTAATTAGTAACATTTCTGTAATGTACTCTCACTTTTCAAATGTGGAGTTGGTTGTGTAGATCATTTGTATTGAATTATTTTTAAGGCAGCAACATGAAGACTGAAAGGGGCGTGTAGAGGGGGGGGGGGGCCCTGCCAGCATTGGGTTACATCCTGTGCCTCCCCCCTGCACACACACATGCCTATTTTTACGGGCACAAGCACTGTTCATGACACAAACTGTTCACACCCCTCTTGTTAGTGGAGAGAATTTTGCACCTTTAAAGCTTATTTTCTGCAATTCTATACACTTTGCCATTTCTAATGTGTATTAATGTGATATTTGAGTGACAAAAAAAAAAGTACAACATCTCTGGGCTAAAAGGCCTAAATAAAACTTTAGCTGAGAGAGAGATATATATATATATATATATATATATATATATATATATATATATATATATATACACACACACACACACAGTTGAAGTCAGAAGTTTACAAACACATTAGCCAAATACATTTAAACTAAGTTTTTCACAATTCCTGACATGTAATCCTAGTAAAAGTTCCCTGTCTTAGGTCAGTTAAGAACAACACTATTATAAGAATGTGAAATGTCAGAATAATAGTAGAGTGAATGATTTTTCAGCTTTTATTTCTTTCATCACATTTCCAGTGGGTCAGAAGTTTAGATGCTACCAAATACAAATTGAGTGTATTGCTTTAAAATGGTTTAACTTGGGGTCAAACGTTTCAGGTAGCCTTCAACAAGCTTCCCACAATAAGTTCGGTGAATTTTGTCCCATTCCTCCTGACAGAGCTGGTGTAACGGAGTCAGGTTTGTAGGCCTACTTGCTCACACATGCTTTTTCAGTTTTGCCCACAAATGTTCTATTGGATTGGGCTCAGGGCTTTGTGATGGCCACTCCACTATCTTGACTTTGTTGTCCTTAAGCCATTTTGCCACAACTTTTGAAGTATGCTTGGGGTCAATGTCCATTTGCGACCAAGCTTTAACTTCCTGACTGATGTCTGGAGATGTTGCTTCAATATTTTCACAATTTTCCATCCTCATGATGCCATCTATTTTGTGAAGTGCACCAGTCCCCCCTGCAGCAAAGCACCCCCACAATATGATGCTACCACCCCCGTGCTTCACAGTTGGGATGGTTTTCTTCGGGCTTGCAAGCCTCCCCCTTTTTCCTCCAAACATAACAATGGTTATTATGGCCAAACAGTTCTATTTTTGTTTCATCAGACCAGAGGACATTTCTCCAAAAAGTACAATCTTTGTCCCCATTTGCAGTTGCAAATCGTAGTCTGGCTTTTTATGGCGGTTTGGAGCAGTGGCTTCTTCCTTGCTGAGCGGCCTTTCAGGTTATGTCAATATAGGACTCCTTTTACTCCTTTTAAAGTATAGATACTTTTGTACCCGTTTCCTCCAGCATCTTCACAAGGTATTTTCCTGTTGTTCTGGGATTGATTTACACTTTTCTCAGTACGTTCATCTCCAGGAGACAGAACGCGTCTCCTTACTGAGCGGTATGACAGCTGCGTGGTTCCATGGTGTTTAATACTTGCGTACTATTGTTTGTACAGATGATAGTGGTACCTTCAGGCGTTTGGAAATTGATCCCAAGGATGAACCAGACTTGGAGGTCTACAATTTTATTCTGGGGTCTTGGCTAATTTCTTTAGATTTTCCCATGATGTCAAGCAAAGAGGCACTGAGTTTGAGGGAAGGCCTTGAAATACATCCACAGGTACACCTCCAATTGACTCAAATGATGTCAATTAGCCTATCAGAAGCTTCTAAAGCTATGACATCAATTTCTGGAATTTTCCAAGCTGTTTATAGGCACAGTCAACATAGTATTTGTAAACTTCTGACCCACTGGAATTGTGATACAGTGAATTATAAGTGAACTAACCAGTCTGTAAACAATTTTAGGTAGATGTCCTAACCGACTTGCAAAAACGATAGTTTGTTAACAAGAAATGTGTGGAGTGGTTGAAAAATGAGTTAATGACGCCAACCTAAGTATGTAAACTGTATATGTATTTTTTTTTCACTTTACTGCCGAGAGCTCGCAAGTAAGCATTTCATTGGACCGTTAACACTCCTCTGTATTCTGTGCACATGATGAATAAAATGTTGTCTCACGCAAAAAATTTCACTCACTTGTTCCTGAAGTGACGATGAACTGCTGCAAACCCAGGTACACATCCAAGTCCTCTTGAAGGACAGGGAACTGAGAGAGAGAAATGGTTCAGGAGTCAGGGGTTTAAGAAATAGTGCCTTGCGAAAGTATTCAGCCCCCTTGAACTTTGCGACCTTTTGCCACATTTCAGGCTTCAACAAGTGGGACACAATCAGGAAGTGGAACGACATTTATTGGATATTTCAAACTTTTAACAAATCAAAAACTGAAAAATTGGGCGTGCAAAATTATTCAGCCCCCTTAAGTTAATACTTTGTAGCGCCACCTTTTGCTGCGATTACAGCTGTAAGTCGCTTGGGGTATGTCTCTATCAGTTTTGCACATCGAGAGACTGACATTTTTTCCCATTCCTCCTTGCAAAACAGCTCGAGCTCAGTGAGGTTGGATGGAGAGCATTTGTGAACAGCAGTTCTCAGTTCTTTCCACAGATTCTCGATTGGATTCAGGTCTGGACTTTGACTTGGCCATTCTAACACCTGGATATGTTTCTTTTTGAACCATTCCATTGTAGATTTTGCTTTATGTTTTGGATCATTGTCTTGTTGGAAAACAAATCTCCGTCCCAGTCTCAGGTCTTTTGCAGACTCCATCAGGTTCTCTTCCAGAATGGTCCTGTATTTGGCTCCATCCATCTTCCCATCAATTTTAACCATCTTCCCTGTCCCTGCTGAAGAAAAGCAGGCCCAAACCATGATGCTGCCACCACCATGTTTGACAGTGGGCATGGTGTGTTCATTGTGATGAGCTGTGTTGCTTTTACGCCAAACATAACGTTTTGCATTGTTGCCAAAAAGTTCAATTTTGGTTTCATCTGACCAGAGCACCTTCTTCCACATGTTTGGTGTGTCTCCCAGGTGGCTTGTGGCAAACTTTAAACAACACTTTTTATGGATATCTTTAAGAAATGGCTTTCTTCTTGCCACTCTTCCATAAAGGCCAGATTTGTGCAATATACGACTGATTGTTGTCCTATGGACAGAGTCTCCCACCTCAGCTGTAGATCTCTGCAGTTCATCCAGAGTGATCATGGGCCTCTTGGCTGCATCTCTGATTAGTCTTCTCCTTGTATGAGCTGAAAGTTTAGAGGGACGGCCAGGTCTTGGTAGATTTGCAGTGGTCTGATACTCCTTCCATTTCAATATTATCGCTTGCACAGTGCTCCTTGGGATGTTTAAAGCTTGGGAAATCTTTTTGTATCCAAATCCGGCTTTAAACTTCTTCACAACAGTATCTCGGACCTGCCTGGTGTGTTCCTTGTTCTTCATGATGCTCTCTGCGCTTTTAACGGACCTCTGAGACTATCACAGTGCAGGTGCATTTATACGGAGACTTGATTACACACAGGTGGATTGTATTTATCATCATTAGTCATTTAGGTCAACATTGGATCATTCAGAGATCCTCACTGAACTTCTGGAGAGAGTTTGCTGCACTGAAAGTAAAGGGGCTGAATAATTCTGCACGCCCAATTTTTCAGTTTTTGATTTGTTAAAAAAAAGTTTGAAATATCCAATAAATGTCGTTCCACTTCATGATTGTGTCCCACTTGTTGATTCTTCACAAAAAAATACAGTTTTATATCTTTATGTTTGAAGCCTGAAATGTGGCAAAAGGTCGCAAAGTTCAAGGGGGCCGAATACTTTCGCAAGGCGCTGTAGTTAACGCCAAAATCATTGTTTGTCAGGCGTTTTGTCTTGAAGACAACATCATGTTGTCATAAGCACATCACATTAAACCATTGCAGGGTGAAAGGTGATACATGAACCAGACAAAAAAGGCCTGCACATTCAATGTGCATAATACCACCTTTAAAATCATCCACATTTGATTAATTAGGCGCATTTCAGTGTGTTGACCTTTTTTGGGATTTTCCAGGAATAAAAACAAACAAGGAGAACACTCACCAACGTGGCGAAGGCATGGGACGGCAGCAGCTCCATCACCTTGACAACAACCTCCAGACTCTGCCGCAAGTACCGTTGCCATTCAGTCTGTTGCTATGGTAAGCACAAAGAGTTTAACTATTGATACAGGTTGAGGAAAAACAAGCAGTATGTGTAAGTGTATACACGTTTGTAATACAAGTGATAATGGGGACATCAAAATGTTCCTTTAACACACTAGGCAATAAAGGTGCAGACAAATATAATTCTCAGCACAACTGACGAAAGCAGTGCGAGAAGTAAAGCCTCTTACATCATCATCCAGGGTCTCATCATCCAACTCCTCTAACTGGGCTTGGTTATATCGGAACTGGATTCGGTTGAGAACCTCTCTTAATAGCAGCACTAAAGCGTCCTTATACCTGTAGGACCGCACAAGAGGCCATATTAGCAGCCAATAGAAGAAGCAGCATCATACAAGAGGCTAGTAACTAAAGACAGAACCATATTAAAACAACTCTGGCCCTCAAGGGTTACTGGGTGTGCAGGCTTTCGTTTAAGTCCTTCAGTAAGACAGACTCCGCTAATAATATCCCAGACTGGATGCTATGGTTAGTTGATTACTTGAATCAGGTGTGTTGATCAAGTGACGTGCTGGGAGAAGTTTGCACAACCAGTAGCTCTCCAAGATCAAAGTTGAAGAACCTTGCATTACAGACACTGATCCATAAATGTTTCACGCATCAGAAGGCATTATTGATAGTACATCCAAACTCCTTTGCTTTATATACAAGTAGAACCAGAACACTGAAAGTGACATTACATCCATTCAGTTGTACCTGTTCAGCACACCATCTGGGTCAGCCAGCCTACTTTTGATTTTAGTGGTTAAATAATCCAAGAAGATACTCCAGATGTCCAAACAGGCAAAATAGCCTTCGTGGGTGGGCTAGAACGATAGAGCAGAAGAGCAGTTATTTTCTCTACAGTACATGACAGAGGTTTCTGATTCCTCAACAGTCAAACTCTAGGTAATATTATTATGGAAGCCATCTTGGCCTGCTGCAGAGGTCTTTTTCTCTAATCTTTCCCCAACTGCGGTATACGATACTGTAGTACGCGCATACTTCCATAGGATATTTTAGTGTCAGCAGCCCCTGTGAGCAGCGTAAAGGCAAATGTAGAAAGTAAACAAAATGGCTGAAAGGATGTGCTACCTGATTGAAAGTGTACTTGAAAAGTAGGGCTAAAAACTCCACCACAGGAAACTGAGCGTTGGACTCGATCCGCCGAAGGTGCACGCTGACGAACAGGCGCAGAAAGTCAGTGAACTTCTCTACATAACTGCAGACAGAGGGAGAGAGGGCCACATATCTTTGCATTAGTCAAACTGATATTGGTTGACTGATAATGGCCTGTTTTGGGCTTTTACAGATGATACCTGCCTTTACAATGGATGGAGAAAAAGGTTTTGTATAATTTCAGATAGTAGTTGTGTACAACGTCAGATGTGGGTCATTCCATGACTAGAATGCCTTTTTGTCCCCCAGACATGTGTACATAAGGATTCTGCGACTTTCTCCCCTGGGAATTGGAAAGGACTGCAGATAGTATATTATGCATGGAATGCACTGACACATCAAGTTCAAAACTTAAGGTAAAAAAAAAAAAAAGACCAATGTAGTTTCCAAGATCCCGTCTAGCCTCTAGTTTAATCAAGTTTATTTTTCAAATGATAGAATTTGAATGCCGATTCCATCTTTGTGGGACTGTATTTCCTCAGGACCACAATATGTGCAGAAAACTGGTCCATGGCTGGAAGACTTGTCGGCAGACATATCGGAATTTGTGTATTTAAAAAAAAACATTTTAATCATTTAGCAGACGCTCTTATGCAGAGTGACTTAATGGCCGGCTCAAGGCCAGAGATTGTTCACATAGTTGCCTCGATGATTCGAACCAGCAACCTTTCGGTTACTGGCCCAACCCTCTTAACCACTAGGCTACCTGGCCCCATATTGGTCAGGCTCTACTTTATATTGAGGTCTCTGGCTAAATTTCTGAACCAATAACCAAATCGTGAATGCATTGGGCAGCTACTTGATTTGATTCTAGGGGCTGAGGTATTCAAATTCTGCACTGAACAGAAATAGCAGACTTGAAGTGGACTGAAATAGGTGCCGGTCCTCTTTATATCCAAGTCAAGCACTGACCACTCCTCTCAAAGCCTCTGTCAAAGCCTTCCCCAGCCCCTTCTAAAAAGTCTACTTGTGCTGACAAGCCAGGCAATCCGATGCACTTAATGGCATCAAGGAAGTATCTGACAAAGTATTTGATGCACCAGAAGATGTGTTAGCAGCACAAAAAGGCTCACTTCAATATAGATTACACTTATTTCCTCAAAATATTAACTTTTGTCTAACAAACTATTTAAAAGACTAGAGACACGTGGAAAAAGCATCAAAAAAAATTCTGTCTCCATGATACACATCTGATGTCGCCGTCAAAACACTATGCAAACAGAGAACCAGAATATTTTGTGAAAACGACACTGATGACCTGTTATATTTAAGCAGTGAGTTATGTTATACTGAAGCAAAGTATAAAACACAACATGAATCAATTTGAAAGATTTTGCTGAGTTACAGTTCTTATAAAGAAAATCATTCAATTGAAATACATTTATTAGGCCCTAATCTATGGATTTCACATGACTGGGCAGGGGCAAAGCCATTGTTGGATGGGGAGCCAAGCCTAGCAAATTAGAATGGGTTTTTCCCCCACAAAAGGGCTTTATTACTCCGATGATCCCGCAGGTGAAAAAGCTCGATGTGGAGGTCCTGGGCTGGCGTGGTTACACGTGGTCCGCGGTTGTGAGGCCGGTTGGATGTACTGCCAAATTCGATAGATTATCTTGAAAACAGGCTAAAATGCGCATTAACAGGGATTTAAACAAATTTGTGCACAAAATTTGAGAGAAATAAGCTTTTTGTGAGTATGGAACATTTCTGGGATCTTATATTTCAGCTCATGATAAATGTGACTAATACTTTACATGTTGTGTTTATATTTCTATTTTTAGATTTTTTAAAAGTATGTTGTAATTAAAGTACTTCTCCAAATCAGAATAATCAACTCCACCCCTAAAAGCAATGCCATTTGGTGTAGTCTGCTATTTAATATGTAAAACATGTATTGAATATTGCAATTTGGCCATCGCAAAGTATTCAGATCACCTGACTTTTCCCACATTTAGTTAATTTACAGCCTTATTGTAAAATTGATAAAATTATTTTTATTTCCTCAGCAAATCTACACACCCCATAATGACAACGCAAAACAGGTTAAGAACATTTTGCTAATTTATAAAATAACAGAAATACCTTTTTTTACGTAAGTATTCAGACTCGAAATTGAGCTCAGGTGCATCCTGTTTCCATTAATCATCCTTGAGATGTTTCTACAACTTGATTTGTAAATTCTATTGATTGGACATGATTTGGAAAGGCGCACCTGTCTATATAAGGTCCCACAGTTGACAGTGCATGTAATGAGGTCAAAAGAATTGTCTGTGTAGAGCTCCGAGACAGGACTGTGTCGAGGCAAAAATCTGGGGGAGGGTACCAAAAAACGGCTGCAGCATTCAAGGTCTCCACGAACACAGTGGTTTCGAACCCGATGGTCACTCTGACAGAGCTCCTCTGTGGAGATGGGAGAACCTTCCAGAAGGACAACAATCGCTGCAGCACTCCACCAATCAGGCCTTTATGATAAGAGTGTTCAGACAGAAGCCACTCCTCAGTAAATGGCACATGACAGCCCGTTTGGAGTTTGCCAAAAGGCACCTGGGAACCTCTCAGACCATCAGAAACAAGATTCTCTGGTCTGATGAAACCAAGATTGAACTATGTGACCTGAATGCCAAGCGTCACGTCTGGAAGACACCTAGCACCATCCCTACGGTGAAGCATGGTGGTGCAGCATCATTCTGTGGGGATGTTTTTCAGCGGCAGGGACTGGGAGACTAGTCAGGATCGAAGGAAAGATGAACGAGCAAAGTACAGAGATCCTTAATGAAAACTAGGCTAGGGCAAAGGTTCATCTTCCAACAGGACAATGACCCTAAGCACACAGCCAAGACAACGCAGGAGTGGCTTCGGGACAAGTCTCAATGTCCTTGAGTGGCCCAGCCAGAGCGCAGACTTGAAACAATATAATATCTCTGGAGACCTGAAAATAGCTGTGCAGCAATGCTCCCCATCCAACCTGACAGAGCTTGAGAGGATCTGCAGAGAAGAATGGGAAAAACTCCCCAAATACAGCAAGTGTTTATTGCACTGTCTGTTCTGAAGCTGCAACAAAGTTTCTTATTTCTGACTGAAAAGTTCTGTTACTGAAAACTCTAATTTGTTTAGGAAAAACATTTGATTCCCGTAACCATCGCTCTCTTTACGTGCATCGCATGCGATCAATTACATCAATAAATTATTACTAACTCCATACACAGTAATGTCGACAGCAAATTGGATGCGGAGGACGTGAAAAATACATTTGAAACGGGCAAATGTTTACTGGTTGCTCAGGGGGGAAAGGGGTAGTCAGATCTGTGGAAGACATTTGACTTAGTTGTGGAACCTACTGAAGATCAAGAAAAAGGAGGGTATAGGAGCAAGCGTTGCATGAGTATTGTGTGTGCCAAACAGTTGCTGTTAGATTACAATATTTTTTTAAATTCAGACCATTTGGAACATTGCAACCACTAAATAAGTGTACCAGAGAGTCTGTGCCAACAAAATAATATATAAAGCCTTTGATACAGCAGACAAAAAGAGTAGCATGCATTTGTGAATTGTGGTTTATTTATTGTTTTGGCCATTTATTGAAAGCTCCCTTATTTAATTTTAAAACTAAAATGCTTGATTGTATTTCAAAACATGAATGTCCCGTATTCTGTGTGATGGCATGAACGAATGAATTGATTGATACAGTAACTTACATATTGAAATATAGGCCTAAGTAAGTTACGGTATGAAGACTAAACAGGACTCCCTCTTAGGCCTACAGCTTGATTTTGGTTATACAAGGCTAAAGAGTAGCCTGCTAATGATAACGACATTACTTATTATAATGACGATCATAATAATAATTGTAATAATAACAAGGAGAGCAAGAAAAATTAAAGGTACAGGAGTGAGAGCTGTGTGCATATTATGTGTGACAAACAGGTGCTGTTAGATTACAATATAATTTTTCTGCCTATTTGAAACAGTGTAAACGCTAAATAAATAAGTAATACCAGTTTGTTCTAACGGGAAAAAGCGGTAAAGCTTTTATTACAGCATAGCATAGATAAAAAAATAGCCATATCTGTGAAATTGCTTTATCCGACATATTGCGGTTGCATGAGGCAACCATATACAATTTCAATATCACGTGTCTTAGATGGACTGTGCCATCCCCGTGGCCTCCACAACGAATCAGACAGGTGTCCTGTTCACCATGAAAGAAAGAAGAAACATTGCGTTCTGCTCGACTAAAGTAATCTCGGTCGACCAAAAGCATATCGAACAATCGACTAGTTGCCAAAAAATGGGGTTGCCCTAATCAATACACCCAGTCACTACAAAAGATAACGGAGTCCTTAACTCAGTTGCCAGAAAGGAAGGAAATTGCTCAGGGATTTCACCATGAGGCCAATGGCGAGTTTAAAACAGTTAGAGTTTAATGGCTGTGATAGGAGAAAGCTGAGGATGGATCAACAACATTGGCGCTACATTACTCCAAAATACTAACCTAAGTGACAGAGTCAAATTAAAGAAGCCTGTATAGAATATAAATATTTCAAAACAGGCATCCTGTTTGCCACAAGGCACTTAACCTCTTAAGTAATACTGCAAAAAATGTGGCAAAGCAATTAACATTTTGTCCTGAGTACCTACCACTCTCCATATTTTCAAGCATAGTGGTGGCTGCACAATGTTATGGGTATGCTTGTAATTGTTAAGGACTGGGGAGTTTTTCAGGATAAAAAGAAATGGAATGGAGAGGAAAACCTGTTTGTCTGCTTTCCACCAGACACTAGAAGATTAATTCACCTTTCAGAAGGATAATAACCTAAAACACAAGGCCAAATCTACACTGGAGTTGTTTACCAAGAAGAAAGTGAATGTTCCTGAGTGGCCGAGTTACAGTTTTGACTTTAATCTGCTTGAAATTCTTTGGCAAGACCTGAAAATGGTTGTCCAGCAATGATTAACAACCAATTTGACAGAGCTTGAAGAATGTTGAAAATAAATGGGGCAACGTTGCACAATTCAGGTGTAGAAAGCTCTTAGAGACTTACCCAGAAAGACTCAACTGTAATCACTGCCAAATGTGATTCTAACATGTATTGACTCATGGGGTTAAATACTTTAAAAAAATACATATATATATACACATCTACATACATACATACCTCATATATACATTTATTTTTAATCCAAATGTTAGAATTTTTCTTCTACTTTGACAGTGTATTTAGTGTTGATCATTGAAAAAAATATATATATTTTAATCCTACCGTGTAACAACAAAATGTGGAAAAAGTAGAAAGGTGTGAATACTTTCTGAAGGCATTGTGTACTGTATGTGTTCTATTTAATTCCATGTGTGGGCCTACCTCTCGTCCAGCTCCTGCAGCCGGCTCTTGACGGTATGCGCGTTGTTCTCCCTCGTCAGCCTCTGTAGCAGGAAGAAGGTCTGCTGAAACATCCTCAGTAGGTACTCCTCAAAGTCTAGGGGCACACAGTTTTTGGACACCAGCTCGTTGATGCACGTCATGGCCAGCACTCCCAGCCGCGACCTGTCCACCTGCCCGCTGCCGCCCATCTGATGCCCGGGCCGACCTCCGCCATTGGCAGGGGGAGCATGCTCGCCATTGGACGAGCACGACGAGTAGATGGAAGGGGGAGTCTTGGGCTTGACCCGCAGGTCACAGCCAAAACGGGCAAAGTGAAAGATAGAGGCGAGGAGAGAAGGGGTGATGCTGGTAGAAAGGGGGATCCAGCTGAATAGATGGGCCAGACACTCCAGAGCTAGGGAGCACAACTGTTGACTGGCATCATCCAGTGCTGGGATGGGCTGGGATAGCAGCTTGGAGTAATGGGTGCCCTGCAATAGACTGCCCAGCAACTCTGCTTAAAAGGGAGGGGGGACGAGGACAAAAGAAAGGCTGGGTTAACATCATCTCTCCCAGTCCCGCTCCCAAATACACACACATTGTCATACAACCTTCACAAACACACTTAGCACAGTTGTCTCCTCTCCTCCCCCATTGTTCACTCCCCCTTGTAGATCTAAGATGACTGGGTGGGTGAAAGCAGTAGCATAACCTATACAATCTAATCAGATCCGTAAAGGGTGCCCCCTGATTTATAGCCCACATTCTCACCGCTTTCTCCTGAGGTGGGAGAGGGAGGGGGGGGTGGCAGCCGTAACACTGTGCTTATCCCAAATCGTCTCCAGGATACCTGCAGTGTAGAAATGTAGAGAAGTGATATTATGGATGTGCACATATCACATCACTAGAATCCACAGAACAGAGAGAGTGATGTGGGGAGAAGGGGGGGGTAGTAAAGTTCACAGGTTGGTGGCAACCTAATTTGGGAGAACGGGCTCATTGTAATGACTAGAGCGGAATTAGTGGAATGATGTCAAATACAGTATGTAATAGGGAATTGATATAGACTAACAATCAAACGCAAACAATTCACACAATGAAGTTAACAAACAATGAATGTGCATAAATTGGCGGGAGAGAATGCATTCTGGAGAGAGAAGTGCATTCTGGAGAGAGAAGTGCATTGTGCATCTGGGTGCTGCATGGTCAATCTGACGTCTGCATTAGCCATTTACAGTGATACGGTCTCTGCAGAAGTCAGGGCATTCCTACTTCTTGCGCTTCACGGAGCAGCACAGAGCTGTTGTCAAGGAAGTTGCACAGACATGTGACTAAGAAATTGAATAATGTAGCCATGAACAAGGGGGGGACAAAATCAAAAGTAACAGTCAGTATCTGGTGCGGCCACCAGCTGCATTAAGTTCTGCAGTGCATCTTCTCATGGACTGCACCAGATTTGCCACTTCTTGCTGTGAGATGTTATCCCACTCTTCCACCAAGGCACCTGCATGTTCCCGGACATTTCTGGGATGGGGGGGGGGGGGTTGATCGGGGTTCTTCACTGGCCACGGCAGAACACTGACATTCCTGTCTTGCAGGAAATCCAGCAGAGAACAAGCAGTATGGCTGGTGGCATTGTCATGCTGGAGGTTCTTGTCAGGATGAGCCTGCAGGAAGGGTATACCACATTAGGGAGGAGGATGTCTTCCCTGTAACGCATAGTGATGATGCTGCGAGACACCACCCCAGACCATGACGGATCCTCCACCTCCAAATTGATTCCGCTCCAGAGTACAGCCCTCGGTGTAACGCTCATTCCTTCGACGATAAATGGAAATCCGACCATCACCCCCGGTGAGCACTTTTTGCCAGTCCTGTCTGGTCCAGCGACGGTGGGTTTGTGCCCATAGGCACAACAGGCCTACAAGTCCTCAGCCCAGCCTCTCTCAGCCTATTGCGGACAGTCCGAGCACTGATGGAGGGATTGTGTGTTCCTGGTGTAACTCGGGCAGTTGTTGTTGCCATCCTGTACCTGTCAGGTGTGATGTTCGGATGTACTGATCCGGTGCAGGTATTGTTACACATGGTCTGCCACTGCGAAGACGATCAGCTGTCCGTCTTGTCTCCCTGTAGCGCTGTCTTGGGCATCTCACAGTACGGACAATGCAATTTATTGCCCTGGCCAAGTCTGCAGTCCTCATGCCTCCAAAGCAGCATTCACACAGATGAGCAGGGACACTGGGCATCTTTCTTTTGATGTTTTTCAGAGTCAGGACACTGAAGATGCCTTTCTACTAAGTTTTCTTAACTGTGACCTTGTCTACCTTCTGTAAGCGTCTTAACGACCAATCCACAGGTTCATGTTCATTAATTGTTTATGGTTCATTGAACAAGCATGGGAAAGTGGTTAAACCCTTTACGATGAAGATCTGTTAAGTTATTATTTGAATTTCTACTAATTATCTTTGAAAGACAGGGGCCTGAAAAAGGGAAGTTCCTTTTAACGAGTTTATATTCGGGATGCACGATATATCAGAATCGGCCGATATTAGCTAAAAATTCCTGACCGGGCGATGTGTTGTGAAGCTCGCCACAATAAGGATTAGGCACAATAGTGGAATTTGCGGTTTACCTTCAAAATAAAAGTACCTCTTTGAAAGTAAATGCAGAAGGTTACAATTGGTGGAATCATGCCATATTAAGTCTTGATCATTTTAAACAAGGTTGGAATATGAAGCAATGAAATGGGGTTTCAGTCTACTCGGTGACAATATGAAAATATTAGCGTTGTAGCTCTTATCGGGGGACTGTGACATCACCTCCCCAGTCAGTCTATTGACATTAATATCGCACTGTACAGCTTTACCTAAGGATTGGGGATCAATGAAATGGGGTAACATGCCTCAAATGCAACTAATTAACAAAGTCTTTTGTTGATTTTATATAACATTCCAACCTTGTTTAGCAGGATATATTCAATGATGGCATAATTCTACTATTTGTATTACCGTCAATGACATACTTTTATTTTGAAGGCTAACCGCAAAGTCCACTATTGTGGCTACTTCTTACTGTGGCTAGCTTCACATAGATGAGTCCGACCACCATTAATCAAAATAGAACGGTCTTATAAATCAGGGTTATTTTAGATGACACCTAGCTATATAGTTAGCTAGCTAACAAAAGCTACTGAAACAGATTATTGTTTTGCTATGTTTTTTGGGGAAGAACATTGTTTGCATCCATGAGCTAGCTAGCTTTTTTTTATGACCAGCACTGTAGGTGCGCCAGACACCTTTACGAGCATTATAGCATACGTATCGATGAATCGTTGTGACATATGAAATATGAGTGACAGTAATTACTACGTACAATTTTTATGAACGCATTAATTTATTATGTGACGTGCAGTCATTTCAGGTCCTGATTGGTCAACAAGTTTGACACGTCAAATAGTGTTATTAGATGTGCATCTTTTTTTGACACGCAAAGACCCAAACGGCGTTCCATAGAAATCCTGATAGAGAATGAAACGACTGAACAAATGAACCACGAAACAGCAGAGCAAGTAAGTGAAAGAAATAGGTTTTGATTATGTTTTACTGGTAATGGGGACACATGTAAATGTCAACAAAATTACTTTTTGGTCAGTGTAGTATGTGTGTAACCTTTATTTAACCAGGCAAGTCAGTTAAGAACTAATTCTTATTTACAATGGCGGCCTAACCTGGCCAAACCCGGGGGACGCTGGGCCAATTTGTGCGCCGCCCTATGGGACTCCCAATCACGGCTGGATGTGATACAGCCTGAACTCGAACCAGGGAATGTAGAGACGCCTCTTGCATTGAGATGCAGTGCCTTAGATAGCTGCGTCCATGTGTGTGTTAACTATTTAACTGTACTAGAATGCTTAAAAGGAGAGCAGAGACCATTCCAGAGTTTGCTTTGCCAGTCAGCCGTTTAGGCAGTGCACGGATTGCTTTAAATATGATGTCGGCATTTGAAATGGAATTTTCCAAAATTAGTTATAACTACTCGTGCCTATACATTAATAAATCATTCTAAATACTTACCCAGAGAGCATGACTTGGCCACATTAAAAAAATTAGCTGTGGATTGTTTTAAGCTCGCAATTTGGGCACTGCACCCGGCAAATAGCCTACCAAATAGCTGATTGTTGAGATGCAGCGGCAAGTGAAAAGCAGTTAAATAGGACTATGCAGTATTTCTAAATACAATCGTAGATTGGGACAATAATTTCGGACAATAATTTCCTCCTCCAGGTAAGATGGATTCATTGTAAAATGTGCGTCTCCCCCTTTTTGCAGCCCTAGATGGTTGCATTTAATAAATTCACTTAGGTTCCTCGTTTTGCCCATTTGAATGTTCAATCAAACAGTAACAATGCCTCGATGCCTGTCTGCCTGTTTTATATAGCAAGCCATAGCCATGTAACACTGTAGGAGCGATCCGTTTGGTTCGGGTTTATAAAATGCCACATTTTTCCCATGCTATGAAAGGAAAAGAAAGGTCTCTGATTAGGCCTACTCTGTCCCTACGCCCTAAGGAAGTCATTGTTCAGAACTGTGTCTTGCAGTGATTTACTTAAATTATTAGCCTAAATTATGGCTATGCAATATACTCAAATTAGGAATCGTAGCCTATTACATTAGTCTGCAAATGCGATTTTAGATGCATGTAATCTTTATTATAAAGGCGCAATTTTATGGTGAAAAAAATTGCTACGGATGTCAGCATTTGACGTTTTACCGTTCCAGAAGTAAGAGTCAATTTATGATCAGTTTTAGTACTGGTTGACGTTGCATGCCTTTCCACCGAACTTTACATTTTATATTGTGCTGATAACAAATGTCTGGGGTCATTTGTTTGTTTTTGCTGTTCTCCAAATAGCATTAGAGGTTTTTGGTTTTGTTTTATTGTGTAGAAATGCAGTAGATGAGCTTCAACTTCCCCACAACCAACTATGCCTTACCATTTCATGTCAACAATCTACACAAAATACATTTGTGAGAAAAAAATAAAATAAAATAAAAACACTAATATATCTTGAGTAGATAAATGTTCAACTTCCTGGGTCAATGTTAGAATCACCTTTAGCAGTGTTTACAGCTGTGAGTCTTTCTGGATAAGTCTAAGAGCTTTCCACACCTGGATTGTGCAACATTTGCCCATTATTATTTTTATAATTCTTCAAGATCTGTTAAATTGGTTGTTGATCATTGCTGGACAACCATTTTCAGGTCTTGCCATAGCTGTTCAAGCAGATTTAATTCAAAACTGTAACTCGGCCACTCAGGAACTTTCAGTCTTTTTGGTAAGCAACACCAGTGTAGATTTGGCCTTGTGTTTTAAGTTATTATCCTAATGAAAGGTGAATTCATCTCTCAGTGTCTGGTGAAAAGCAGACAACCAGGTTTTCTACTAAGATTTAGTCTGTGCTTAGCTCCATTCCGTTTCATTTTTATTCTGAAAAACTCTGCATAACTCTGCATAAAGTCACCATTGCTCTTATGGTGAAATCCATTAGTGGTTTCCTTCCTCTCCAGCAACTGAGTTATATATATATATATATCTTTGTAGTGACTGGGTGTATTTATACACCATCCAAAGTATAATAAATAACTTCACCATGCTCAAAGGGATATTCAATGTCTGCTTGTTTTTTTTTTTTTACCCATCTACCAATAGGTGCCCTACTTTGCGAGGCATTGGAAAACCTCCCTGGCCTTTGTGATTGAATCTGTTTAACTTATGTGACTTGTTAAATATTTTTACTCGTGAACTTATTTAGGCTTGCCATAACAAAAGGTGTTGAATAATTAGACTGAAGACATTTAAGCTTTTAATTTTTAATGAATGTAAAAAAAAAAAAAAAAAACATAATCCCACTTTGACATGATCGGGTATTGTGTTTACAAAAAAAAAAATCGTAAATGGGCTATTGTGCCAGTGACAATTTTTTTAAATCTACATTTATTCTATTTTAAATTCAGGCTGTAACAAAATGTGGAAAAAGGTATGTGAATAGCTTCTGAAGGCACTGTAACTGGAAGCATGCTATTGATAGAACCAAAGGATTCTGTACTGGCACGCATCACATCAAGCAAGGAGCATTTGAAATGCTCTGCACTCTGAAGAAAAAAAGAAGTTCTAAATGCCATGGGAACTGACTGAGGTGTCAACACTTGTTAATGATAGCCAGCAAGAACTCATCTTCCTCTTGGACAAATGTGTTCAGTCAGCACTAGGGCTGTGGCGGTCACGAAATTGTCTGCCCGTGATTGTCAAGCAAATAACTGTCGGTCTCACGGTAATTGACCGTTAATTAACAATCATTGAGCACCTCCTGGCTTCCACACAGTCTACAAGCACCTGATGCAGACTTTTGGAACATCAACATTTTAAAAAGTCTAATAAAGCCATGTAATATATCCCACACCTTCCCAATAAATCCATTCTTTATTTTAGACAGGTCTAAAGAAGCATGATATGAAGAAAATGTAGTCTTTTTCAGAATAAATTAATAGCATACTCAGTTGTCCTTATGTTAGGTGCTGATGTGGCTATGCCAAATTGCTGTGGGCTACATTTGTTTATTTAGCAGACAACATTTCCTTATAATTCCATGGCATTATGTTAAATAATTTTATAGTATGAAAAATACAACTGAACAAAGCTGAATAAAATATAAATATTTTCTCCCAACGATTTGAGGGAGTGCGCACATGTGGCTATTATATGGGGCGGCAGGGTAGCCTAGTGGTTAGAGCGTGGGACTAGTAACCGGAAGGTTGTGAGTTCAAACCCCCGAGCTGACAAGGTACAAAATCTGTCGTTCTGCCCCTGAACAGGCAGTTAACCCAGGCCGTCATTGAAAATAAGAATGTGTTCTTAACTGACTTGCCTGGTTAAATAAAGGTAAAATAAAAAAATAAAAATATGTAGAGCAGTTAACAAAGAAATAGGTACTCCTATATGCTTAATTTTGAGTTATTAATGTAACTTTAGTTGTACAAATGTTGGGCTATATGTTTAGATTTTTAATACATTGTCAGGCTGCATGACGAGACTCATGATTTTTTTTTTAAGTTGCTTGAAAGGCACGAGCTCTGCTGTTTTTTGCGCAGGCAATACACACTCCAATAGTCTCTTTCACAATTTGACAAGCACTTGATTATTTCATGGCGGGATCCCCTTTGTGGCCATAATGCACCCCCCCCCAAAAAAAAATCTGTGTGCTGCGCAAGTTTTACAGAGCAAGCCAGACTGCTTTAGCCATGGCACCTCCTACTCAATTTTGGCTGAATAACTTAAGTGCAGCTTAGTTGAATTTCTCAACTTTTGCCATCCAAGCAGTGCCAACGTGCATGAACACTGCGAACCGCTCCGCTTGGGTAATGGGCCAGCGTTTCACCTCCCAACTTCCCAATGTAATGAATGGGCGAAGTTGCTCACCTGTCAGTAATCCCAGCACTGTGGGGACCTGCTCCAGCAACAGTTTGCGCAGTTCGTCTTTCCGTGCCACGCTCAAATCCTCCCGGGGGCACGCCAGCTCCTCTGATGTGGTCTTGAGCAAAACCAGTCCCAGAGAGGCCATGGTAGGAGACTGGATCAGCTGCAGTAACACACACACAACACACACATCCATTTGTGATATCACAGCAAAAGTGCATTCTGTAGCCTTTTCTATTGGGCTCCCGAGTGGCACAGCGGTTTAAGGCACTGCATCTCAGTGCTAGAGGGGTCACTACAGGCCGTGATTTGCTTCCAGGCCGTACCACAATCGTTCGGGATTTGGAGTCCCATAGGCCTGAGCACAATTGGCCCAGCGTCATTAGGGTTTGGCCGTCATTGTAAATAATAATTGTTTTGCCAACTTGCCTAGTTAAATAAAAGGTTCAAAAATAATCCTAAAGTAGTAGAACTACAAATTATACACACGATCACAGCAAAAACAAAACGCGCACACACACACACCAACATTATTTGAATCAAACCAATCAGTGCACCTGTCCAGAGACAAAGAAGTGGTGGCCTCACTTTTGAACAAAAACTATAAGCAACTAAATGTACATTAAATGTACATCAATCTGATTGTGACTAACTTGGAATTTTTTAATTGGCATACCTCAATACTGTACCTTGTGTATGTTAATTTATTGTTACTGTTAGTATGTCTAAATTGTACTTATGTTAGCATGCATTTGCTAAAACACCCAATAAATATACTTATTGAAAAGCAATATACCATACACAAGTCGGTTTAGACATCTACTTTAGGCATGACAAGTAATTTTTCCAACAACTGTTTACAGACAGATTATTTCACTTATAATTTTCACTGTATCACAACTCCAGTGGGTCAGAAGTTTACATACACTTAGTTGACTGCGCCTTTAAACAGCTTTAAAAATTCCAGAAAATGATGTCATGGCTTTAGAATAGGCTAATTGAAATATTTTGAGTCAATAGCTGGTGTACCTGTGGATGAATAGATGTTCAGGAGTCTTATGGCTTGTGGGTAGAAGCTGTTTAGAAACCTCTTGGACCTAGACTTGGCGCTCCGGTACCGCTTGCTGAGAGAACAGTCTATGACTAGGGTGGCTGGACTCTGACAATTTGTAGGGCCTTCCTCTGACATCGCCTGGTATAGAGGTCCTGGATGACAGGAAGCTTGGCCCTGGTGATGTACTGGGCCGTACACACTACCCTCTGTAGTGCCTTGTGGTTGGAGGCTGAGCAGTTGCCTCACCAGGTAGTGATGCAACCATGCTCTCGACGGTGCTGCTGTAGAAGTGTTTGAGGATCTGAGGACCCATGCCAAATCTTTTTCAGTCTCCTGAGGGGAATAGGTTTTGTCGTGCCCTCTTCACAACTTTCTTGGTGTGCTTGGACCATGTCAGTTTGTTGGTGATGTGGACACCAAGGAACTTGAAGCTCTCAACCTGTTCCACTGCAGCTATGTTGATGAGAATGGGGTGTGCTCTGTCCTCTTTTTCCTGTAGTCCACAATCTCCTTTGTCTCGATCATGTTGAGGGAGAAGTTGTTGTCCTGGCACCACACGGCCAGGTCTCTGACCTCCCTATAGGCTGTCTCGTTGTTGTCGGTGAACAGGCCTACCACTGTTGTGTCATCTGCAAACCTAATGGTGGTGTTGGAGCCGTGCAGTCATGAGTGAACAGGCAGTACAGGAGGGGACTGAGCACGCACCCCTGAGGGGCCCCCGTGTTGAGGATCCACGTGGCGGATGTGTAGTTAACTACCCTTACCACCTGGAGGCAGCCAGGAAGTCCAAGATCCAGTTGCAGAGGGAGGTGTTTAGTCCCCGGGTACTTATCTTAGTGATGAGCTTTGAGGGCACTATGGTGTTGAACGCTGAGCTGTAGCCAATGAATAGCATTCTCACAAAGATGTTCCTTTTGTCTAGGTGGGAAAGGGCAGTGTGGAATGCAATAGAGATTGCATCATCTGTGGATCTGTTAGAGCGGTATGCAAATTGGAGTGGGTCTAGGGTTTCTGGGATAATGGTGTTGATGTGAGCCATGACCAGCCTTTCAAAGCACTTCATGGCTACAGATGTGAGTGCTACGGGTTATGCAGGGTATTTTAGTGTTTTTGGGCACAGGGACGATGGTGATCTGCTTAAAACATGTTGGTATTACAGATTCGGACAGGGAGAGATTGAAAATGTCAGTGAAGACACTTGCCAATTGGTCAGCGCATGCTCGCAATACGTCCTGGTAATCCGTCTGGCCCAGCGGCCTTGTGAATGTTGACCTGTTTAAAGGTCTTACATTGGCTGCGGAGAGCGTCACATCGGCTGAGGAGCGTAACCACAGAGTCTTCCAGAACAGCTAGTGTGCTCATGCATGCTTTAGTGTTATTTGCCTTGAAGCGAGCATAGAAGTAGTTTAGCTTGTTTGGTAGGCTCGTGTCACTGGGCAGCTCTCGGCTGTGCCCTTTGTAGTCTAATGGTTTGCAAGCCCTGCCACATCCGACGAGCGCCGGTGCCGGTGTAGTACAGTTCGATTGTAGTCCGGTAATGGCACCTTGCCTGTTTGATGGTTCGCAGGAGGGCATAGCAGGATTTCTTATAAGCTTCCGGGTTAGAGTCCCGCTCCTTGAAAGCGGCAGCTCTAGCATTTAGCTCAGTGCGGATGTTGCCTGTAATTCATGGTTTCTGGTTGGGGTATGAACGTACAGTCACTGTGGGAACAACATCATCAATGCACTTATTGATATAGCCAATGACTGATGTGGAGTACTCCTCAATGCCATAGGAAGAATCCCGGAACATATTCCAGTCTGCAGAAATACAGAAAACGCTAAAGGGTTCACAAACTTTCTCAGCACTGTACTGCAACTGTACATAGTGTTTGTATAGGACTGGATGATGACATGGGGATGATAACCCGTAATAAAGACTTCCAATGGCCAATGCAAATGTTTAAGGCCCGGAGCAGTCAAAAATTCAGTTTTTCCCTGTGTTTTAGATATTGTACAACAGTTGATGAAACTAACACTGTAAAAGTGTGAAAAATAGATAATAATTATATTTCCTGACAGTTGCTGGTTGAAAATACAATCTTCACAGGACCTTCTAAATCAGCAGGCTTTGCATGGGTGGAGTGTCGGCTTGCCTGGTGACGTCACCTGAATTAGTTAATAGACCAATAACAAAAAGCGTTCTGAACTAGGGCTGTCGTGGTCATGAAATTCCGTCAGCCGGTGATTGTCAAGCAAATAACTGTCGGTCTCACGTTAATTGACCGTTCATGAATAAACATTTTGCATCGCCTGGCTTCCACACAGCCTACAAGCCCCTGATGCAGACTTTTGGAACGTCTACATTTTAAAAATTCTAATAAATCCATGTAATATAGCCAACACCTTCACAATAAATCCATTATTTTAGACAGGTCTAAAGAAGCATGATATGAAGAAAATGTAGTATTTTTCGGAAGAAATGAATAGCATACTCTGAGTTGTCCTTATATTAGGTGCTGATGTGGCTATGCCAAATGGCTTTGGGCTACATTAGTTTATTTAGCAGAAAAGATTTGTTTAGAATTCCGTGGCATTATTGTATAGTATGAAGAATATATTTGAACAAAGCTGAATAAAATAGAAAGGATATTTTCTCCAAACGATTGAGTGCACATGCTGCTATTCTGTGTTAAGCAGTTAAATAAATAGGTCTTCCTATATGCTTAATTTAAGAGTTATTAATGTAACTTTAGTACTACAAATGTTGGGCTATACATTTAGATTTTTAAAAAGTTGCTTGAAAGGCATGAGCTCTGCTTAGATTTTTTGCACAGGCTGTACACACCATCAGTCTGGCTGGCTTCTGGGTTAAGTGGGCATTGTGTCAAGAAGCAGCGTAGTTGGGTTGTGTTTCAGAGGACGCACGGCTCTCGACCTTCGCCTCTCACGAGTCCGTACGGGAGTTGCAGCGATGAGAGAAGACTAACTAGCAATTGGATAACACAAAATTTGGGAGAAAACGGGGTAAAAAAAAAATGGGGGAAAAAGTAAAAGTATTTGGTTCTAAATATACTTAAGTATCAAAAGTAAATGTCATTTCTAAAATATACTTTGCGTATCAAAAGTATCAAATTCCATATATTAAGCAACGCGGAAGGCGCCATTTTCTCGTTTTAAAAATGTACAGATATCCAGGGGCACACTCCAACAATTAAGCATTTGTGTTTAGTGAGTCCACCAGATCAGAGGCACTAGGGATAACCACATATTCTCTTGATAAGTGCGTGAATTGGTCCATTATCCTGTCCTGCTAAGCATAAAAATGTAACTAGTACTTTTGGGTGTCAGGGAAACCGTATGGAGTAAAAAGTACATTATATTCTTTAGGAATGTAGTGAAGTAAAAGTAGTCATTTTTTTTGTGAAGTATAGAATTCCCCAGAAAATTATTTTTTACATAAGTAATTACACAACTGGATACAAGTGAAGACAAACATCGGCGCCGCAACTGCGTGCGTTCTTATCCGAGGTGCATATTGAAGATATAGGAAGAACTGTCCACATTTACTTTGTCAGCCAACGAACAGCAAATGCACTAGCCTACGTCAATCTACTATCCTACATAGTACAATAGTCAACCTATTCTATTCTGTGCAAGAAATAAATATTCCAAACAGACTCGGACGATGGATCCCAAATTAATACAAAACAACTTTTTTACGCAATGTGACTGACTCAACAGATCAGAACTTTTAGCATTGCTTTTTAACATTGCTAAACTATTAGGCTATTTCTTCACATTATAAGAACAGCAATGCACACATGGCAGTAGGCTATAAGCGCAAATGTTCCATTAGCGGGAAAACACCATTATCAAAAGTGACTGCAAATGTGACTATGCATGTAATGCTTTTATTATAAAGGAACAATTTTATTATAAAAGGTGCATTTTTATGGTGAAACTTATCTTCCCCAAACTTGAAACTCACGCACTGCTTATGTATTTCAGTTAGGCTCTACACCACTTGTAAAGCAGATTCATGTGCTTAATTTGTCCACTTTAGTTGTGATACAAACCTTATCAAAACATATAGGCCTATGGGCTAGGCTAAATCAGGTGTGCGCCTATGATTCAAAAAAGCAAAAAACAAACAGTTTCTTACCTTATGCTGGGCATCATTCACAAGTGGTAATATCGTCACCCATTAGACTATTCTTGATTTAATCTAGTCTTTAAATATACAAAATAACATATGTGAGAATGTTTTGGGGATTTAGAATGGACCATTATCATGCACCTGTCTCGAATCAGGGGCAGCGGGGGAAAAAAATACATGTCGTGTATGCACTTAAATAGCGAATGGAGAACGCTTTTCCCGTGGTTCATTTTCATGCCAGGCAGGTAGGCTATACTCCTGTTGTAAAGACAAGCAGAGTGTTTAATATTAGGAAAGTTGATGAAAAAATATAGTAGGCCTAGCCTATAGAAAGCTGATGGGGTCCTCCTATTTTTAATAGAGGCCATCACTCTGTTTTTCTCCCGCAATTGCATAGGTTATAGAAATGTTGCGCAACATGAGCTCTCATGAAGTTTTTGATTAGATTTTCAATTGCATTTGCATTGATCCCAGGGTGTTTAAATGGACAATAGAGTGCTGAGTGCAGTTAGCAAGTTTGGTAGGCTGCTAATGACCATCAGCATCAGAGCTTGGAGAAGCCTAATTACCGTGATTACGTGGAATTTGACTGCCTTTATGACTCGTGATCGCTGGTGTGGCGGTAATGCGGTCACTGCAACAGCCCTATTCTGAACTTCTCTGCCAATAAGAGCTAGTTTTCAGTTTTCCCCTGCTCACTCAGACTACGCCCAGACAGTCCTAGCAAAATTCTTGCTTGAGAAATTGATTTATTTTTAGACCATTTTATTCAAAAACTATTGCAATAAGGTAATTAAATGTTTACCAGAAATGAATTTTTAGCCTGTCAAGCAAATTAATGAAATCGTGGATTGCAGCCAAGTACACAATTTGCAGATGCTAAAACAGTTGAGAGATGTCAAATTCTTGTCAAATTCTTATTTATAATGACGGTCTACCAAAAGGCAAAGCACACATCACGACGAGACAACACTACATAAAGAGAGACCTAAGACGACAACACAGCATGGTAGCAACACATGGCAGCAGACCAACATGGAAGCAGCACAAAACAAGGTACAAATATTGTTGGGTACAGACAGCATCACAAAAGGAAAGAAGGTAGATCACAATACATCACGCAAAGGAGCCACAACTGTCAGTAAGTGTGTCCACGATTGAGTCTTTGAAGAGATTGAGATAAAACTGTCCAGTGTAAGTGTTTGTTGCAGCTCGTTCCAGTCGCTAGCTGCAGTGAAATAAAAAGACGAGTGACCCAGGAATGTGTGCTTTGGGGACCTTTAACAGAATGTGAGTTAGCTCTTTCACCCCACCTGCCAAACTATTACGATAGAGGAAACCAAGTCTAGATCGAACTTTAGCCTGCAGCTTTGATATGTGCTGAGAGAAGGACAGTATACCGTCCAGCCATACTCCCTAGTACTTGTATGAAGTGACTACCTCAAGGTCTAAACCCTCACGAGGTAGTAATCACACCAGTGGGGCGAGGGGCATTCTTCTTACCAAACCACATTACCTTTGTTTTGGAGGTGTTCAGAACAAGGTTAAGGGCAGAGAAAGCGTGTTGGACACTAAGAAAGCTTTGTTGTAGAGCGTTTAACACAAAATCCGGGGAGGGGCCAGTTGAGTATACGACTATCATCTGCATATAAATGGATGAGAGAGCTTCCTACTGCTTGAGCTATGTTGTTGATGTAAATTGAGAATAGTGTGGGGCCTAGGATTGAGCCTTGGGGTACTCCCCTGGTGACAGGCAGTGGCTGAGAGCAGATGTTCTGACTGTATACACTGCACTCTTGAGAGAGGTAGTTAGCAAACCAGGCCAAAGACCCCTCAGACACACCAACACAAGAATGGAATGGTCTACCGTATCAAAGCTTTGGCCAAGTCAATAAAAAGAACAGCACAACATTGCTTAGAATCAATGGCAACATCATTGAGGACCTTTAAGGTTGCAGTGACACATCCATAACCTGAGCAGAAACCAGATTGCATACCATAGTGAAAACTATAGACATCCAGAAAGCCAGTTAGTTGATTATTGACAAGTTTTTCAACACTTTTGATAAACAGAGCAAAATAGAAATAGGCCTATAACAGTTAGGATCAGCTTGATCTCCCCCTTTAAATAAAGGACGAACCGTGGCTGCCTTCCAAGCAATGGGAACCCCAGAAAGGAGCGGCAGGTTAAAAAAAGGTCAGGGATAGGCTTGGCGATGATCAAGGCAGCAAACTTAAAGAGACTAAACCATCTGACCCAGATGTTTTATTTGGGTCAAGTACCTCGGATTCAGTGACCAAGGAGAAACTTTGTAGCGGGGGAAAAAGAGGGAGGAGCATCGGGGCTTGTCGCATTAGAAGGGGTGGGAGATGAGGAAATGTTGGACAGGCAAGGAGGCATGGCTGAGTCAAATAGGAATCCTGACTTAATGAAGTAGTGATTAAAGAGCTCAGCCATGTGCTTCTTGTCAGTAACAACCACATCATCAACATTAAGGGACATGGGCAGCTGTGAGGAGGAGGGTTTATTCTCCAGGTCTTTAACCCGTTTTCCAGAACTTCTTGGGGTTAGACCCACAGAGAGAGAACTGCTCCTTAAAGTAACTAACTTTGGCCTTCCGGATAGCCTGAGTGCACATATTTCTCATTTACCTGAACAAGAGCCAGTCAGCCTGAGTATACGTGTTGATATGAAACATTCTGATGAAGGCCATTGACAGCCTAAACATCGTGATTTTAATATTTAGATAAATAAAGTATTAAGTTGTTAATTGTGACCAAGAGTTCCCCCTATTCCAGTGGTCACAATTACATTCAGCCATGGGGCGTTTCTTTTCTTGAGCAGATGGTCGGGGGGCCGGAACATAAAACATTTGTACACTGCAAATTGACCGTATGAGGCCCAAACGGATACACAGAGTACAAAACTTTAAGAACACCTGGTCTTTCCTTGACAGACTGACCAGGTGAATCCAGGTGAAAGCTATGATCCATAATTGATGTCACTTGTTAAATCTACTTCGTGTCAGTGTAGGTGAAGGGGAGGAGACAGGAAGAAGGTATTTTAAGCCTTGAGACATGGATTGTGTATGTGTGCCATTCAGAGGGTGAATGGTCAAGACAAAAGTTAAGTGCCTTTGAACAGGGTATGGTAGTAGGTGCAAGGTGCACCGATTTGTGTAAAGAACTGCGATGCTGCTGGGTTTTTCACACTCAGTTTATCAAGAATAGTCCACCACCCAAAGAACATCCAGCCAACTTGACAACTGTGGAAAGCATTGGAGTCAACATGCGCCAACATAGGTTTAGGGCTAGTGGCGAGTTAGTTGAACCTCTATGAACCATTTGTGCGGCACTAATCAAATAAAACATTACCGTTTGGTATATGTGCAAAGCAAACATAACATATTTAACACAATTTTAGCAGGGCTCACCTGAAGGGTGTTGGTGAAGAAATCATGGTAGAACATGGGCCAGTCCTGGCGACCAATATCCACTATGACTTTACAGAGTTTGTTGCGTATGAAGAAGGGCATAGCTTTGTACTGGGCCAGCAACAGCTTGGGCAGGCAGCTACGGATCTCCATTTTGTCCTGCGAGGCTACTCCCAGCCACATCTTATTGACCAGGTTCTGAAAAGGCAACAATGGGTAGATTTTCAGGTGTTATGACAACCACTTTGCGTAACTTTATTTGAACTAGCCAAACACTAACTTATCATGATCATAACCATAATTAGGCCTATAATGTGATAGCTGAGACTCAAAGTGTAGGGTGTCTTCTCTTGCTATTGCATATTGCATATTCATTCCAGTCATCAGCAACACACCACTAGGTTGGGTACATGTCTAATATCAATGTGTTAACAATAACGAGGGTTATAAAATTACTATGGGTTGAGGGAAATTCTCATTTTAACAGATAATTTTAAAACTTTTTGGAAAAGGTGTACATTGTGAGAAGCCTGGGGTGGGGTTAGCCATTAATTACTGTTCTGCATCGTAACACGATCATAAAATCCTAAAATGTTCCAACATTATGATCTGTCCAACACGTTTTCTGACAGTTCTTACATGTGCCATGGAAGTACTCTTGACGCTATTATGCAGCCGTTATAAGAATACCGCAATGTCACAATGCATGAATATATGCACTTATTGCATTATAATAATACTTTCATTTTAAGTGCTTTTCAAGACACCCAAAGTCACATACACAAATGATATTGTCATAATATATATATTTGGCAAGTTATGACACATGCTATGAAGCTTAACACTTATGAACCGTTATGGAGGACAGCTTATATCTTTGGGCTTTTAGTGACGTTCATAATTATAAAATCACAGTGAGGAAAAAAATATTACAGGGATACTTTTGGATTTTGGCAATGAGGTCCTTTATCTACTTCCCCAGAGTCAGCATTGGCTCATGAAACTACATTTAACTTTATTTTTAAAAAATGGTGTCAATGAGTTCATCAGACTCTGGGGAAGTAGATAAAGGGCCTCATGGCCAAAAACCAAAAGTATCCCTTTAACAATATACTGTAGGCTACAGAAACAATTGCAAAGGCCTACATAACCTTACATGACAGATGCTCTCTCCTAGAACCCAAAGAGGTACCCATAACACAGTTTCAGAAAACACTGAACAGGTCATAAGAATGTTTTAAGAGAAAATCCTGTGTTATGGCATGTTTAATATTGACGGCGGCACACTTTCCGAAATCATGAACAAAAACAGCTTATTTTCAAGATATATTGCCACAGGCCCCAGGGCTGACCACAAGATGCAGACTCATCCCAATCCCCAAAATAGTTCATTAAAAGGCTATCATCAAAGTTCATGAAGCATTAGTGATGGAAATTGTCTTCAAGTGTGGAGAGCCCTCAATTTTTGTTTCATCTAATAAGAAAATGATCCGGCAGTCCGTTTCTCGAGCCTAGCCCCTATAATATAATATTTTAATATTTTAAATATACAATTTTTATAAGAGGTGTGAATGTTTGAATGTTAAAACTAATTTGGGATCCTTAACATTAACAAAATTTAAAATCACAGTGCAGTTAACACTAAACATATTATTTTCTGTGTTACAGCCTAACTAGACGATAGGATATAAAAAGGCCTGGGGAAAGCTGTGTCATCTAAAGTCATACTCTGCGATATCACGTACATGCAGAAAGTAAACAGCATAGTGGGTCAATTTCCAAGAGTGGAGCGCAAGGCTGCACTTCGCCGCTGTTCTTGTGTCCTGGCTACCATGTAGAGCCCTGCACAGGCACGCATTTTAAGCCCTACCCATGCCCGCGACATTCAGACCCTAACCCAATCTACCCAGACCTGATTGCTTATGCTAAATTTAAAACCCGGCCCTGCCCGAAACCAGAAATAACTTCTTCTGTTAGTAAATCCATTAGCTGCTCCTCTCACTCGCAGACTCCTCACTCTGCATGCATTCTGCTCATGGCAGCTGAGTCGGTGAGTAACCATAGCAATGGCTCCGATTGGGGTGCTCTACTCAATGACGAGAGAGAGCAGTTGGCTACTTTTCGTCAGTCTAAACTCAAGGAACATTATTTTCCTTTAAATAATCTCTTCGGTCTTACATTTGACAAGGTTGAAGCAATTCTGACACCATGTTATGATCTTAGTCCGATATGACTGTACTGCGCAGCAGAGAACGAGCAAATGGCTCAGCTTCAAACTGTTAGTGATCAATTTAGTGATACTGTGAAGAGCGTGAAGTGAACCCATGCACACACGCAGATACTTTGTGTGACTGTGTGAGAGCAGTGTTGCATCTCGCTCATCTCAATATCCTAGCCTATTCATTGATGGGCCCTGCTTTACTGAAGTTGAAAACATTGCAAGCTAAGTAATTGCGAGATACAGCTTGATTGTCGATAGACCTAGTGCACGATTCAGACCGGCCACTAGGCAGACAACCTGCCTATACTGTGCCCATCTCTCTCCATCCCTTGCTAGTGCTAGCTAGCTGTGAAAGATGTGAATGTTTGTGTTCTCGAAAGCACGGCAACTAAACAGTCTCCTCTGTCCAAAAATACAGAATCTTGGGAGTCTGTTCATAGCGGAATTGAATCTTGACACTTAGAAATGGGAGTCGACCTGGGAGGAATCAATTATTTTGAAGTCGGCTCACCACCACTTCGTCCTTGTTGTTAACAGTTGGAAAAAAGGCGACTGCAGCGAAGTCCTGTAAGGCAATACTATAAGAAGTTAAACGAGAAGGAAATGCAAACTTTGCGAGGTGGAATTGGGGTAATGTTAGTACAGGTGCAATGCTTAACCATCTGAAAGGAACGCACCATAAGACCCAAACCGTTGCTGGCAGCTGCATTGTGAATTCACATGGAATTTTATTAATTTTATGATCGTTTAAACTGAAAAATATATATTTGTAAATTGTTTAAACCTGTTACCGGCTGCGATCCCTGTACAGGGACCAACATCAGGGGAAATTTCAGTGACAACTAAAAATACAACTTTGTAACATTAAACATTCTTGAAAATGCAAGTGTCTTACACCCTTCAAAAGATTAGAATCTTGGTAATCAAACTACGTTTTCCAATTTAAAATAGCTATTACAGAGAACAAATCCCATGCTTTTGTTTGAGAAGAGCAATCAACAACAGAAACATTTTCCGCCATGACAGTTTTTACACATTCACATCTGAAGGTAAAATTATGACTTACATTCTGATATCTTGCTCTTATTTCTCTTCCTGAGGGTCCCAGTGATCAAATGAAGTACAGTTTTCTTTGATAAAATCCATTTTTATAGTCTAAATCGAAACATTGTGTAAAATGTTTGTGCCGTGAATTCCATCTCTACCAATTTTTTTACAGAGCATTCGACCTGATTCCACCCTGTAAACAATTTTTTATCTAGTCATGGTGGGTTTCAGTGCATTCCTCTGGATGTTTGCAACACAGCCAAACGACAGAGATGGCCGCCTCGCTTCGCGTTCCTAGGAAACTATGCAGTTTGCTTTTTTACGTGTTATTTCTTACATTGGTACCCCAGGTCATCTTAGGTTTCATTACATACAGTCGAGAATAACTACTGAACATAAGAGCAGCGTCAACTCACCATCAGTACGACCAAGAATATGACTTTCGCAAAGCGGATCCTGCGTTCTGCCTTTCACCCAGGACAACGGAATGGATCCCAGCCGGCGACCCCAAAAAACGACTTCGAAAAAGGGGAAAACGAAGCGGTCTTCTGGTCAGACTCCGGAGACGGGCACATCGTGCACCACTCCCTAGCATTCTCCTCGCAAATGTCCAGTCTCTTGACAACAAGGTTGATGAAATCCGAGCATGGGTAGCATTCCAGGGGGACATCAGAGACTGTAAAGTTCTTTGCTTCACGGAAACATGGCTCACTGGAGAGACTCTATCGGAGACGGTGCAGCCAGCTGGTTTCTCCACGCATCGCGCCGACAGAAACAAACATCTTTCTGGTAAGAAGAGGGGCGGGGGAGTATGCTTTATGGTTAACGTGACGTTGTGTGATCATGACAACATACAGGTACTCAAGTCCTTCTGTTCACCTGATTTAGAATTCCTAACAATGAAATGTAGACCGCATTATCTACCAAGGGAATTCTCTTCGATTATAATCACAGCCGTATATATTCCCCCCAAGCAGACACATCGATGGCTCTGAACGAACTTTATTTGACTCTTTGCAAACTGGAATCCATATATCCGGCTTATCTGAAAACAGGACTCCCTAAATTTTATCAGCATATCGATTGCGCAACCAGGGCTGGAAAAAACCTTGGATCATTGCTATTCCAACTTCCGCGATGCATATAAGGCCCTGCCCCGCCCTCCTTTCGGAAAAGCTGACCACGACTCCATTTTGTTGATCCCTGCCTACAGACAGAAACTAAAACAAGAAGCTCCCGCGCTGAAGTCTGTTCAACGCTGGTCCGACCAATCTGATTCCACACTCCAAGACTGCTTCCATCACGTGGACTGGGATATGTTCCGTATTGCGTCAGACGACAACATTGACGAATACGCTGATTCGGTGTGCGAGTTCATTAGAACGTGCGTTGAAGATGTCGTTCCCATAGCAACGGTTAAAACATTCCCAAACCAGAAACCGTGGATTGATGGTAGCATTCGCGTGAAACTTAAAGCGCGAACCACTGCTTTTAATCAGGGCAAGGTGACTGGAAACATGACCGAATACAAACAGTGTAACTATTCCCTCCGCAAGGTAATCAAACAAGCTAAGCGTCAGTATAGAGACAAAGTAGAATCTCAATTCAACGGCTCAGACACAAGAGGTATGTGGCAGGGTCTACAGTCAATCACGGATTACAAAAAGAAAACCAGCCCAGTCGCGGACCAGGATGTCTTGCTCCCAGGCAGACTAAATAACTTTTTTGCCCGCTTTGAGGACAATACAGTGCCACTGACACAGCCCGCAACTAAAACATGCGGACTCTCCTTCACTGCAGCCGACGTGAGGAAAACATTTAAACGTGTCAACCCTCGCAAGGCTGCAGGCCCAGACGGCATCCCCAGCCGCGCCCTCAGAGCATGCGCAGACCAGCTGGCTGGTGTGTTTACGGACATATTCAATCAATCCCTATACCAGTCTGTTGTTCCCACATGCTTCAAGAGGGCCACCATTGTTCCTGTTCCCAAGAAAGCTACGGTAACTGAGCTAAACGACTACTAAACGACTAGCACTCAATTCAGTCATCATGAAGTGCTTTGAGAGACTAGTCAAGGACCATATCACCTCCACCCAACCTGACACCCTAGACCCACTCCAATTTGCTTACCGCTCAAATAGGTCCACAGACGATGCAATCTCAACCACACTGCACACTGCCCTAACCCATCTGGACAAGAGGAATACCTATGTGAGAATGCTGTTCATCGACTACAGCTCGGCATTCAACACCATAGTACCCTCCAAGCTCGTCATCAAGCTCGAGACCCTGCCCTGTGCAACTGGGTACTGGACTTCCTGACGGGCCGCCCCCAGGTGGTGAGGGTAGGCAACAACATTTCCACCCCGCTGATCCTCAACACTGGGGCCCCACAAGGGTGCGTTCTGAGCCCTCTCCTGTACTCCCTGTTCACCCACGACTGCGTGGCAACGCACGCCTCCAACTCAATCATCAAGTTTGCGGACGACACAACAGTGGTAGGCTTGATTACCAACAACGACGAGACGGCCTACAAGGAGGAGGTGAGGGCCCTCGGAGTGTGGTGTCAGGAAAATAACCTCACACTCATTGTCAACAAAACTAAGGAGATGATTGTGGACTTCAGGAAACAGCAGAGGGAACACCCCCCTATCCACATTGATGGGACAGTAGTGGAGAGGGTAGTAAGTTTTAAGTTCCTCGGCGTACACATCACAGACTAACTGAATTGGTCCACCCACACAGACAGCATCGTGAAGAAGGCGCAGCAGCGCCTCTTCAACCTCAGGAGGCTGAAGAAATTCGGCTTGTCACCAAAAGCACTCAAACTTCTACAGATGCACAATCGAGAGCATCCTGTCGGGCTGTATCACCGCCTGGTACGGCAACTGCTCCGCCCACAACCGTAAGGCTCTCCAGAGGGTAGTGAGGTCTGCACAACGCATCACCGGGGGCAAACTACCTGCCCTCCAGGACACCTACACCACCCGATGTCACAGGAAGGCCATAAACAACGAGACAACCAGACAACAACCACCCGAGCCACTGCCTGTTCACCCCGCTATCATCCAGAAGGCGAGGTCAGTACAGGTGCATCAAAGCTGGGACCGAGAGACTGAAAAACAGCTTCTATCTCAAGGCCATCAGACTGTTAAACAGCCACCACTAACATTGAGTGGCTGCTGCCAACACACTGACACTGACTCAACTCCAGCCACTTTAATAATGGGAATTGATGGGAAATGTAAAATATATCACTAGCCACTTTAAACAATGCTACCTAATATAATGTTTACATACCCTACATTATTCATCTTATATGTATATACTGTACTCTATATCATCTACTGCATCTTTATGTAATACATGTATCACTAGCCACTTTAACTATGCCACTTTGTTTACATACTCATCTCATATGCATATACTGCAATCAATACCATCTACTGTATCTTGCCTATGCCGCTCTGTACCATCACTCACTCATATATCTTTATGTATATATTCTTATCCCCTTACACTTGTGTCTATAAGGTAGTAGTTTTGGAATTGTTAGCTAGATTACTTGTTGGTTATTACTGCATTGTCGGAACTAGAAGCACAGGCATTTCACTACACTCGCATTAACATCTGCTAACCATGTGTATGTGACAAATAAAATTTTATTGTTTTTTTTGCAGGGAGTATTGACCGAAGTGAGCTGATTTGAAGACTATAAATGACTACCTAACGCACCAATAATTTTAGGGAAGCTTCATTGATTGACTATATTTCTGCCCAATGACCACTGATCTTCTTGAAATCTAGCTGGGTAGATAGCCAATGAGCTGAGGTAAACGCCAGTATGTAATGGTTTGGGGTTGGACCACAATTCCTTGTTTGTAATCGCATGCGCAGGGAACTCCATTCTCGCCTTGACGATCAGAGGAGTTGCTGTAAGGCTTTTTACGCGCAGCTGTATTTCGGAAAGTTGTAGTTTCAACGATTTCATTGAAGATATCATGGCGAATAAATCAGGTAAAGCGATGTCAAACCCTAAAGTGAAAGTGAGACAGATTTTTTGTTTGAGGAATCTTGGTGTTTTTTTGCAATGAAATGTGTATACATAAATATACATATATACACACATACATATATACACACACACACAAATATACATATATATACACACATACATATATATGTGTGTATGTGTATATATGTGTGTGTGTGTGTGTATATATATATATATATATATATATATATATAATATATATATACACATACATATATATATTATATACATACACATATATACACACACACATATATATATATTATATACATATATACACACACATATATACACACACACACACACACATATACATATACACACACACACACAACAATGGCCGGAGTTGAATGGAACAGCACTTCACCTTAGTGACTGTTCCCTCTGCTCTATACAATACATATCTGTTTATTTTATGTGATGATAAAAGGCTCATACAATACAAATATTTTTTTCATGTTTTCTTTCACAGTGATAGCGACCCCGACTGGGAGCCCCCGGTGCCAAGCTGCCCGCTCTACCTGTGCCCCCAGTGGTATTCATATGCCACAGTTCATTACTGCAGGCATGACTGTGCCTCAGGGCCAAAAGGGCAAAGCATGGAGGCGTCGTTCTCTCGTTCAAAGCATGGAGGCGTCATGCTCTTTCTCTTTTCTTCCACCAGATCTACTGTGTTATATTCTCCTACATGCAATTAACATTTCCA
Source organism: Oncorhynchus kisutch (assembly GCF_002021735.2). Taxonomy (NCBI): domain Eukaryota; kingdom Metazoa; phylum Chordata; class Actinopteri; order Salmoniformes; family Salmonidae; genus Oncorhynchus; species Oncorhynchus kisutch. The sequence goes on along the minus strand of NC_034179.2, from coordinate 59,641,447 downwards.
CAAACTTCAGAATGTTTCCATTCAAATGATACCAAGAATATGCATATCCTTGCCTCTGGGGCTGAGCTACAGGCAGTTAGATTTGGGTATGTCTTCAGGTGGAAATTGAGAACAAAGGGATGCAGCCATAACAGGTTAAACTAAGAAAATTGTTTTACCAGGTAAGTTCACTCAACGACGTTAGGAAGTCAGCCATGCACTGATGCACATATAAAAATACAGACTAGAGTAAGTTTCTTTTCACGAGGGAACAAACACCAATGAGCCTACACAAAGGACATGAATCCAAGAACCTCTTGGAGAGACCCATTTCCATGGAAACATGAGACCCTTATGATCATCAAGCAAAGTGATGTTGAAAACATACACAGTACAAGTTCCAACAAACAGAATACAAATTCAAAACCAACGTACAAAATTCTAATTATGATGCTACAATCATCACCCAGGAAACTACTACCCTGAAAAAGTGTAGCCCATTGCGGCAAAAACCCATAGAAACAAAGCATGTCACCCTTCCACTGATCTAATCAAGCTTCACACCACTACCATGTCACAACAAGCTTAGCCTTAAATACAGCTTTACCAATTGAACTATCAACAGGTTAGCCAATGTTAGTTTAGTATCAAATAAACTATAGTTTAAAGTCCTGTATCTCCGAGCAAAGAGATTTCTTTAACACGAGATCTCATGTTCTGAAAATGTCAATGTGTGCCATCTGCATTAAGTACTGAAATTGTTTATTTATCAACAGAAAGCAGCCCCATTAAAATAACCATTGCTATGTAATGTTGTGCTCTTATTACTCTTGGACACGGTGATGCGTTGTGAGGTCTGCACAACGCATCACAGGGGAAAACTACCTGCCCTCCAGGACACCTACACCACCCAATGTCACAGGAAGACCAAAATGATCATCAAGGACAACAACCACCCGAGCCACTACCTGATCACCCCGTTAGCATCCAAAAGGTGAGGTCAGTACAGGTGCATCAAAGCTGGGACTGATTGAAAAACAGCTTCTATCTCTATTAAACTGCCATCACTAACACAGAGAGGCTGCTGCCTACATATACAGACTCAAAATCATTGGCCACTTTAATAAATGGATCACAAGTCATTAAAAAATCCCCTTTAATAATGTCTACATATCTTACATTACTCATCTCATATGTATTTACTGTATTTCATACCATCTATTGCATCTTGCCTATGGCGCTCGGCCTTCACTCATCCATATATTTATATGTACATATTCTTATTACAACCCATTACATTTCGGTGTATTAGCTAGTTGTGAAATTGCTAGATATTACTTGGTAGATATTACTGCACTGTCGGAACTAGAAGCATAAGCAATTCGCTACACCCGCATTAACATCTGCTAACCATGTGTATGTGACCAATAACATTTGATTTGATTTCGACTATTCATAACATTCACCAAATTAACTTACCTCAAATACTGTGAGACTGTACATCATCACATACTCGTTGCGAGTGTTGGAGAGGAAGTACAAGCAGTGGCGCCAAGCTCCCATCTGCTGAGCAAAGTTATTCAGCAGCTCTTCTGCAGAAAGGGCAGAAATAAAGGAAGCACATGATAAAAACATTTTTTGGAGTCATTTCAAGTCATTGCTTACATAAAAAAGGTAATTATGACAACTTTCCACAAATATAATAACATTTCTATAGTGCTTTTCATAAGAATGTCAAAGAGCTTAAAATGCAAAAAAACAAACAAGCAATACATCATCATGAGAAGCTTAGCTAGTTAGACTTGGCCTCTATTGGTTGACCTGAGTGCATGCATGTTTTAATGATGGAGAGAAACAGTTCATGACATGATCAGAGGAAGATGGTCAGGGCGACAGTTGATGAGTCTAGTGCAGGACTACTCTGGGAACCAGTCTGTTGTGTAGCTACTGGACCTCTCCTCTTTCACAATGTGCAGCACCCACTTGGATGATGCCTCAGCAGCTCTGGGCGCCAGAAAGCTCACCAAACACAGTTCAGAGTAGTAGCCCTTCGTCCTCACTACGAGCCTTTTGCCTCAGCACTGAATTATTTTACAAATATGAGGATATATCTGTAATTAAAAATGCATCCGCACTCTATAGCAAATTCATAGCAAATAAATATAAAAAGTTCTGCAAATTGGCCACCATTTCGCCACCAAATGTTCCATGACAATAGAGTTGAATGAATGCAATTATCATGGAACTTTGAACCAACATAGCAGCACCCATTACAATTTTAAAATCACATATCAAGTGCACCACAGTACATGGCTCTGGTCCATCCTACTATAATGCTAACTTTCATAAGGGTGGCCAGACTTGCTCAGATGGTTGCACAACAATACTTTTTTTTGTTTTTTTGTTCCTGCACCCATATCAAATTTGGCACGGGACTACCACCAGTGCCACACTCACCAATCTCTCTCTTGCGCTCATTGGTTGTACAGCTGTGGAAGAACTCTGTCATGAGACTCTCCAGAGCGCGCAGTGAGCTCTCCTCTGATGCCTGCCAGATCAAAGGAGGAAGGGAGCGAGGAATGATAGAAAGGCGGGGAATAGGAATTGGAAAATATGAGCGATAGGTAGAGAGCTTTAAGAAAAAAATGGTTAGTTTATCAGAGTTAAGAATGTGACCTAAACTCACTCCACAGCTAGCTTACAATTGTGCCAATGGAGCTAGCGAATTGGATCGTTTTCTTTAGCTCAATTGGTTGGTACGTTGTCAAGGGGGTTTGAGTGTTTGCGATCAGAGGATCACTAGTTGGAGCCCGGTATGGGGACAGGGACAGTGGAGGAAACTACCCTGTTAGCTGCACACTGACGACAGTTTCATTAAGCCGGGAATGCACTACACGATTTAGTTTGAGATCAGAGAATAAATCCCGATGTTGTTGCCTACTCGGGGAATGCGGCTCTCACCGACGCTCATTGAATGTGAGTGGGCCAGAGAGACAATCTAGGGGCTACCGATCCAGTCTTTGAGCAGTACGGATATTTTCAAACATGTTCGATTTTATCGGCACAAAATCTGCAATGTTGTTGTAGTGTGAGATATGCAACGAAAGATTTTGAACAGCGATCAGGAAGAGCCAATGAGAGCTCGCCAATGTGATGATAATGTTGTATCACATCACCCAGAATGTGTAGACTCTCGAGCATGGGCGATGACTACTACTAGTATGCGTTTGTAGCCTTTAAATCAAAGCATCAAATTGTTACAGCTCTGAAGTTCACAAGCAATGTTATTGAATTCAAAATGTATAGGCTACACACACTACATGACCAAAGGTATGTGGTCACCTGCTCATCACACATCTCATTCCAAAAATCAGGGTCATTAATATGGAGTTGGTCGCCCCTTAGCTGCTCCACTCTTCTGGGAAGACTTTCCAGTAGATGATCGAACATTGCTGTATGGACTTGTTTCCATTCAGCCACACAAGCATTAGTGAAGTTGGGCACTGATGTTGGGTGATTAGGTCTGGCTCGTAGTCATCCCAAAGGTGTTCGATAGGGTTGAGGTCAGAGCTCTGTGCAGGCCATTCAAGTTCTTCCACACTGATCTCGACAAACCATTTCTGTATGGACCTTGCTTTGTGCACGTGGGCATTGTCATGCTGAAATAGGAAAGGGCCTTCCCCTTTCCTAGTTGGAAGCACAAAATTGTAGAATGTCATTGTATGCTGTAGCATTAAGATTTCCCTTCACTGGAACCAAGGGGCCTAGCTCGAACCATGAAAAACAACCGCAGACCATTATCCTTCCTCCATTAAACTTTACAGCTGGCACTATGCATTGGGGCAGGTAGCGTTCTCCTGGCATCCTCCAATCCCAGATTTGTCTGTCGGAATGCCAGATAGTGAAGCGTGATTCAATACTCCCGAGAAGGTGTTTCCATCTCTCCGGAGTCCAATAGCAGCAAGCGTTACACCACTCCAGCCGCAGCTTGGCATTGAACATGGTGATCTTGGGCTGCTCGGCCATGGAAACCCATTTCATGAAGCTGCTTCCAGAGGCAGTTTGAAACTCAGTAGTGAGTGTTGCAACCGAGGACGGACGGTTTTTACTCACTTCAGAACTTGGTGGTCCCATTCTGTGAGCTTGTGTGGCCTACCACTTCGCGGCTGAGCCGTTGTTGCTCCTAGACGTTTCCACTTCACAATAACTGCACTTACAGTTGACCAGGGCAGCTCTATTTAACCTTAATTTAACTAGGCAGGATGAACTGACTTGTTGGAAAGGTGGCATCCTATGACAGTGCCATGTTGAAAGTCACTGAACTCTTCAGTAAGACCATTCTACTCCCAATGTTGGTTTAAGGAGATTGCATGGCTGTGTGCTCGATTTTATACACCTGTCAGCAACAGGTGTGGCTGAAAGAGTAGAATCCACTAATTTGAAGGGCTGTCCACATACTTCTGCATATATAGTGTATTTCAACTCTGTATGGCAGGTGTGAATGTCTGACTGAAAACATTTACAAGGCTGCATTTGAGCCACAGCTCATTTTAACTACGTTAAAATGAAATCACATAATTATTTTCGCAAGAGAGCAGAGAATACTCACGACCAAGTGAAAAATCTTGTGTGACCCCCCATCTGTGTCACATTGTTTAGTCTGCGCAACACTACGTTGGGGGGGGGGGGGGGGGGCGACAGGAATGATGATAGTTTAATGTGAGAGGCTCAACTATGTTAGTATTTTGAAAGTCATGTAGTGTACACACATCTTTAGGGGCAGTAGGTCAAATGGATGTCACAAATTCATCCAAATTGCATAGGGCCCAGGACAGATGCTTCACTGTGACGCATATGGAAAATACTCACTAACTTCCTCATCGCATTGGTAATTTCCACTCAACTGCCATTCATAATCATAGTATAATGGTATGCACTAAACTAGCAGCAAAGGGGGTGTGTGATGACAACTAAAATGTCAATTCACTATTTAAGAGAGAATTGTTCAATTATTAGCATTTGATTAAGGAAGGACAGTATAGCAAAAAGGAATATAGTGATTCCTCTGCATATCTGAACCATTTTGCAGATCAAAAGGCCCGAATTCTTCAAATGGGCCGCAACATGCAAGGATTACTCAATGCAAATATTTGGTCTTGCAAGATGGGCGTCTTGTGTCGCAGACAGACGAATTCGACACACATCCCGGAAACCAGGTAGCCTACTCGTGTGTGGAGCACAAACAAGAACCGTTATCTTGTGCGACAGGGTTTGAATGCTCTTTAAAATATATCTCCTTCCAGAATTATATACTGGGAAAATATCGTTGAATAGATATGTTAGAAAGCTTTAAAGATATGATACGCCACATTTGACTATACCGGTAACTAACACATGCAAATAATGAGTGCAATAAATGGATATGACTCAATACTAAGGGTTTCACATTTTCATAAAAATATTATAAACGTTACTCAGTAAAGGAGACCATTTCTGTTTAGTTATCGCTTTGCTGAAGTCTACAACATCTATTCTACATTGTTCGCTATGTATTGGAATTTTAATAGTATCCATTTCCTGATATGTTAGTTAATTAGCTAGTTAACTTTAATAATGTGGCAAACTAAAACCCATACTCACCATGTTCGGAGTTAATTTTGATGGCTCTCCAGACGTCCAATAAATATTTGTAGCAAGCAGGCTACTTGAGGTGTTGGCTACACCGGCAGAGGCTCATGTTGTGGCAATGGGCCCACTCGCGACTACAAGACACCGCGACATTGCATCATAAAAATGCAGGAAAAGTCCTTTATTAATCTAGATGTCGATACAATGTATGGCTTTTTAAGAGACGACCCTTGCTATTGTTGATAATGTTGCTACACGGGGTTTAGTGGAGGTGAACAAGACATGTAGCTAAGTCTGCCTAGCTGTTGCAGTGGGAATCCCGGTTAAAAATAAAGCACGCATTAAAGATTGTCTGTTTGAGGGGTTTACGTCGTAAGTGCTCCGGAAAATCTAATACAAACTGAATTTACAGCATCGTGCTTGTTCCTGTTTTCTGTGTTATTCTCCTGAAGCGGCTCTGCCCAGACCCAGTGTTAGCTTTGGCTAAGCTAACTGGTTGCTTTTGAGCTGCTGTACTGAGCCTGAGGCCTTGAAGTCGCAACTTCCTCCCGGTGAATCAGCCCCTCCCCACCGGAAGTAACATTTTAATCTTGAGCCGGATGAGTCCGCCGGCCACAAACAAAATATAGCGTATTACATTAAATATTTTCACGAGACTATCTCTATTTGCAAACGTCCCACTAAGGGTGGCACATTTAGAATTGGAATTCTGTTATCAATTTACAGCACACACACATCAAGATCAACCCCACATGCTTCCCTCCACCCCATCAGAACCTTGGCCCCATGCACTTTTTTTCTTTCTTTGAAGATACTCAGCAATATAAGGTTTGTTAAATGCCCATTACCCCCAGAAATGTCTGAGTGATGCATCAGAGCAGTGACACCGGTGTACCAAAAATGAGATGTGAGATGCTGAGAGACACTAGTCTGAATCTCAGCCACCTTCTGGCTCTGACTGCCCTTGTCTGGAGTGGCCCGAGTGGGCTTTATAAACCCACATCAATCTTTTCAGTTAGACGCTGTTTCTGTCTACAGAGGGCTAAATAAACACACACCAATCTTAAATCAGAATCAGGCACACAAGGAGCCCCCTGGGGAATGATGGCCTCACCATAATCATTTATGCCTGATCAGGTGTGTTTCTCCCCAAATCATCCTATGTCCTTTGCCTAGTGCTAAACAAACTCACTCCAGATCTATATATTTTTGTATGTCACATACAACGCCAAAAAAAGGTTGACTTTTGATGATCTGGTGAAAACTCAATCTTATTAGTCTTAAAACCGTTGAAGCTACAATCTAGGTCTTAACTGAGGCCTTGGTTTGATTGGTAGCGATGCGTGGGTTAAATCACTGTGGAAGCCATAAAAAAAACACATATTAGTATTTGTATTTATTAGCGATCCCCATTAGCTATTGCCAAGGCAGCAGCTACTCTTTCTGAGGTCCAAACACATTAAGGAAATTTCAATACACATGAAACAAAATATAAAACAGTCCATCATAACATTAGTACACCAGTACATATGTATAATACCACCATACAACAATATTACAATGTACATGTGTGTAGAGCATTTGTGATAGCGCCCGTGTGCATACATATTACAACCTATGTGTTTGCTCCATAACTTGTTACTTCATACGCCTTTATGACCATGATATACAGTGCATTCGGAAAGTATTCAGACCCCTAGACTTTTTACATTTTTTGTTACATTACAGCCTTATCATAAAATGTATGAAATGTATTTTTTCTCCTCAATCTACAAACAATACCCTACACACAATACCCTACAAAGCAAAAACAGGTTTAGAATGTTTTGTAAATGTATTAAAAATAAAAACTGAAATATGACATTTACATAAGTATTCAGACCCTTTACTCAGTACTTTGTTGAAGCACCTTTGGCAGAGATTACAGCCTTGAGTCGTCTTGGGTATGACACTACAAGCTTGGCACACCTGTATTTGGGGAGTTTATCCCATTCTTCTCTGCAGATCCTCTCAAGCTCTGTCATGTTGGATGGGGAGCATCGCTGCACAGCTATTTTCAGGTCTCCCCAGAAATGTTAGATCGGGTTCAAGTCCGGGCTCCGGATGGGCCACTCATGGACATTCAGAGACTTGTCCCAAAGCTACTCCTGCGTTGTCTTGGCTGGTCGTTGTCCTTTTGGAAGGTGAACCTTCGCCCCCAGTCTGAGGTCCTGAGCGCTCTGGAGCAGATTTTCATCAAGGATTTCTGTACTTTGCTCCGTTCATCTTTCTCCTTGGTCCAGACTAGTCTCAGTCGCTGAAAACCATCCCCACAGCATGATTCTGCCATCACCATGCTCCACCTGGATGGTGCCAGGTTTCCTCCAGATGTGACGCTTGGCATTCAGATCAAAGAGTTAAATCTTGGTTTCATCAGACCAGATAATCTTGTTTCTCATGGTCTGAGAGTCTTTAGATGCCTTTTAGTAAACTCCAAGCAGGCTGTAATGTGCCTTTTAATGAGGAGTGGCTCCTATCTGACCACTCTACCATACAGGCCTGATTGGTGGAGTGCTGCAGGGGTTGTCCTTCTGGAAGGTTCTCCCATCTCCACAGACGAACTCTGGAGTTCTGTCAATGTGACCATTGGGTTCTTGGTCACCTCCCTGACTAAGGCCCTTCTCCCCGATGGCTCAGTTCTAGGAAGAGTCTTGGGGGTTCCAAACTTATTATATTTAAGAATGATGGCGGCCACTGTGTTTTTTGGGACCTTCAATGCTGTAGAAATGTTTTGGTACCCTTCCCCAGATCTGTACCTCGACACAATCCTGTCTCAGAGCACTACGGATAATTCCTTTGACCTCATGGCTTGGTTTTTTTCTTTAACATGCACTGTCAACTGTGGGACCTTATAAACTCAGCAAAAAAAAGAAATGTCCCTTTTTCAGGACCCTGTCTTTCAAAGATAATTAGTACAAATCCAAATAACCTCACAGATCTTCATTTTAAAAGGTTTAATCACTGTTTCCCATGCTTGTTCAATGAACCATAATTAATTTATGAACATGCACCTGTGGAACGGTCATTAAGACATTAGCAGCTTACAGACGGTAAGCAATTAAGGTCACAGTTACAAAATCTTAGGACACTAAAGAAGCCTTTCTCCTGATTTGAAAAACACCAAAAGAAAGATACCCAGGGTCCCTGCTCATCTGCGTGAATGTGCCTTAGGCATGCTGCAAAGAGGCATGAGGACTGCAGATGTGGCCAGGGCAATAAATTGCAGACCACGTGTAACAACACCTGCACAGGGTCGGTACACCCGAACATCACACCTGTGGGCAGGTAGAGGATGGCAACAACAACTGCCCGAGTTACACCAGGAACGCACAATCCCTCCATCAGTGCTCAGACTGTCCGCAATATGCTGAGAGACTGGACTGAGGACTTGAATGCCTGTTGTAAGGCAGGTCCTCACCAAACATCACCGGCAACAACGTCGCCTATGGGCACAAACCCACTGCCGCTGGACCAGGCAGGACTGGCAAAAAGTGTTATTTTTAAAAATTTTACTAGGCAAGTCAGTTAAGAACAAAATCTTATTTTCAATGACGGCCTAAGAACAGTGGGTTAACTGCCTTGTTCAGGGCAGAACGACAGGTTTTTACCTTGTCAGCCCGGGGATTCGATATTGCAACATTTCGGTTACTAGTCCAATGATCTAACCACTAAGCTACCTGCTGCCCTCTTCACTGACGAGTCATGGTTTTGTCTCACCAGGGGTGATGGTCGGATTCAGGTTTAACGTCGAAGGAATTAGCGTTACACCGAGGCCTATACTCTGGAGCGGGATCGATTTGGTGGTGGAGGGCCCGTCATGGTCTGGGGCGATGTGTCACAGCATCGTCGGATTGAGCTTGTTGTCATTGCAGGAAAACTTCACACTGTGTGTTACAGGGAAGCCATCCTCCTACCTCATGTGGTACCCTTCCTGTAGGCTCATCCTGACATGACCCTCCAGCATGACAATGCCACCAGCCATACTGCTCATTCTGTGTGTGATTTCCTGCAAGACAGGAATGTCACTGTTCTGCCATGGCCAGCGAAGAGTCCGGATCTCAATCCCATTGAGCACGTTTGGGCTCTGTTGGAACGGAGAGTGAGGGCTTGGGCCATTCCCCCCAGAAATGTCCGGGAACTTGCAGGTGCCTTAGTGGAAGAGTGGGGTAACATCTCACAGCAAATCTGGTACAGTCCTTGAGGAGATGCATTGCAGTACTTAATGCAGCTGGTGGCCACACCAGATACTGACTGTTACTTTTGATTTTGACCCCCCTTTTGTTCAGGGACACATTATTCCATTTATGTTAGTCACATGTCTTTGGAACTTGTTCAGTTTGTCTCAGTTGTTGAATATTGTTATGTTCATACAAATATTTACACATACACATGTTAAGTTTGCTAAAAATAAATGCAGGATGTTTATTTTTTTGCTGAGTTCATTGACGGGTGTGTACCTTTCCAAATCATGTCCAATCAATTGAATTTACCACAGGTCGACTCCAATCAAGATGTAGAAACATCTCAGGGATGATCAATGGACACAAGATGCACCTTTGCTCAATTTCATGTTTCCTAGCAAAGGGACTGAATACTTATGTTTATAAGTTATCTGGTTTTTATTTTGAGTAAATTTGCTAAAATGTCTAAAACCTGTTTTTGCTTTGTCTTTATGGGGTATTGTGTGTAGATTGAAGAGGACATGTTTTTATTTAATCCATTTTAGAATAAGGCTGTAACGTAACAAAATGTGGAAGAGGTATGGTTTTTAAAGATTGTACCATGTGCTTGGTAGTTTATCTGTTGACAGGTTCATATACTCAGACGGCATCTCACTCCCTGGTCTTTTCTCAATTCTTATCACGAAGAGTTTTGAAATTAACCACACCCCCTTTGAAACAGCTGTTGTTTTCAAAAGGCGAGGAGAGGACGGAGGCAAGGAATTGAGAAAATCCAATTGAGAAAAGGTCCCTAACTACCAATTCAACACTGTGAGGAGTGGGTCTCAGTCAGCAACTTGTGTCAACCCATGTAGATGAAAATGTTTTGTCCCTCCTCCTCAGACTAACAATGGTTTCTTCCATCATACAAATGTTCATGCTTATGTCTCATGTCTTCCTGGTTCAGACAGTTACTTGGTTCTCTCACTTTCAGTTCAAACTGGTGATTTCAACTCTTTAGGTACAGGTAGCACAGCACTCCCTGCTGGCAGTCTTTGGGCCTGCATGGTATAGGCCCAAGCTCTGTCGACACCATCTCCTTCAATCCTGCATGGAGTCCACTCAGTGAAGGGAAACCTACCGGCTACGACCAGGGCGTCATCTGGAAGCTCAGCCTCCATCTTCTCCTGCAATAAAGAGAGCTAGGCAAACACATACACACATATTCATCCAGCTGTCTGTTTTTCAAATCAGTTGGCTAGCAGCTGTCTATTCATTTATAGCTAGCTAACAGGTGTTTTTGTTCCGGCAGCCAGATAACATGGGAATTGACCCCTCAACCTCGTCACCAGTGGCGCCATGCTCCAACTTACTGAGCAAATAGTTTGACTGCTATGGCTGAGTATCTGTATTGTCTGCACACATTAATTAATAATGTGTGTCAATGCAAAAAGACTTACCACGCTGGGGGCCAAAAACACAGTAACATTCTTACACTCAGTAAGGTCCACCTGGAATGAGAAATGCAAATATCATCATCCAAAAATCAACCTATCTATTAGCCATATTTTATTTATTTTTATCAGAATTTTATTTTTTACAGTGTAAACATGTCCTCTTTGAATGTAAACTGAACAAAGCAACACAAACAGTGACCAAAAACAAATTAGAGTAACCAAGAAACTACAGTAAGTAGGGTCCTGTGTTTTTCCTGACCTAATCTGGAAAAACTCTGGGCCCTAACAATAAAGCTTGGTAAAACAACTAGTAGTAACTCTTTGTGGAACTAGTAATAGTGAAAAAGGTATAAAATATGTGGATGAGTTTTACAAACAACCAAACATGTGAACTCAACTCAAAACTTAATCAACCCCTAGCCCCTGCTGGACATGTATGTAGTTTTTAAATAATTGGATTGGTGTAAGCAATATGCTGAAAATTCCAACAAGCCTATCAAGTGCAAGATTAAGCTATTGGCCATATAGTTTACCTATCTAATCCTCTTAGATCTGAAGTGAAGAAGCTAGCAGTTGGTATGGGGTTGGGAAAAAGACACATAACATCTGCCTGTTTCACACCTTCCAGAGGTCTTCCTGCCGATACGACACCTTCCCATAATGGCCTGCTCTCCATGCGTGGAAGTTAGCTAGACGAACTAACCAGGGGTTGAGTTCGTATCCTACTGTGGGACCAAAGCCGTGTTTGTGTGCTTCCAGCACCTGAAAAGATAAAAACATGAAATTGGTTCTCAACAAAAGTACCGTTTCTCTCTCTTTCACACATGCACACACACACCTTGTGGACACCAAAGCCCTGTTGCAGCTTACAGATTCAGCATACACAGATACCCATTCCATATCTGGAGGGGCACGCCCAAACTTAAAATTAGAGCTGGGTGATATGTTAAATTAATTAGATAAATTTGAATGTACAGTTGAAGTCGGAAGTTTACATACACCTCAGCCAAATACATTTAAACTCCGTTTTTCACAATTCCTGACATTTAATCCAAGTAAAAATTCATTGTCTTAGGTCAGTTAGGATCACCACTTTATTTTAAGAATGTGAAATGCCAGAATAATAGTAGAGAATGATTTATTTCAGCTTTTATTTCTTTCATCACATTCCCAGTGGGTCAGAAGTTGACATACACTCAATTAGTATTTGGTAGCATTGCCTTTAAATTGTTTAACTTGGGTAAACGTTTCTGGTAGCCTTCCGCAAGATTCCTTTTGAATTAAACAATCATGTATGTTGATGCTAGTATTATGTACAATATTCAATTATGTTTCTATATGATAACAATAGCCTAATATATTTACATGCCATAAACTATTGTTTTTTTTAACAGTTTCACTAATTAATTCTAATTAACTTAATCATTATGACACTCCCCTCACTATTGTCATTGGTTGCACTAATTACACTGTTTGTCTACATAACTTTGTTCAAGTATTCATGACATTACCCTGAAGAAGGCACAGTGGTGCCGAAACATTGGTAAATACCCAAATTACTGGGAGTTTATATATGGAGTGTGCGACTCGCTTTATTTTGATAGTTTATAGTCAGCACCTTCACACAAACATATTTTTCTGGGTGTGTGCCAGCTCATGTTTTTTATTAAACTATTTTAATGAAATAATTAAATTATTAGCAGGTCTTACGGTTGTGGAAGGCTTATATTTAGCATACTTATAATTTTACTGTTTGAAATGAAGTGTATTTTACCTTTTTATTTTATTTATTTAACCTTTATTTAACCAGGTAGTGTTACGTGTCTCGTCGGAAGGCATGGACCAAAGCGCAGCGTGGGAAGTGTTCATGATATTTAATGATCAAAACACCCGAACAAAATAACAAAGTGAAAAACGAACAGTTCTGTAAGGCAAATAAACTATACAGAAAAGAACTACCCACAAAACACAGGTGGGAAAAGGGCTGCCTAATTATGATTCCCAATCAGAGACAGCTGCCTTCGATTGAGAACCACACTCGGCCAAAAACAAAGAAATAGAAAACATAGAAATAAAGAAACTAGAATGCCCACCCTCGTCACACCCTGGCCTAACCAAAATAGAGATTAAAAGCCTCTCTATGGCCCGGGAGTGACAGGTAGGCAAGTTGAGAACAAGTTCTCATTTACAATTGCAACCTGGCCAAGGTAAAGCAAAGCAGTTCGACACATATAACAACACAGAGTTACACATGGAGTAAAACAAAACATACAGTCAATAATACAGTAGAAAAATAAGTATATATACAATGTGAGCCAATGAGGTGAGATAAGGGAGAGGTAAAGGCAATACATAGGCCATGGTGGCGAAGTAAATACAATATAGCAATTAAAACACTGGAATGGTAGATTTGACAGTAGATGAGGGTGCAAAGGAGCAAAATAAATAAATAAATACAGTAGGGGAAGAGGTAGTTGTTTGGGCTATATATAAATGGGCTATTTACAGTTGCAGTGATCTGTGACCTGCTCTGACAGCTGTTGCTTAAAGCAATTGAGGGAGATAAGTGTTTCCAGTTTCAGAGATTTTTGTAGTTCGTTCCAGTCATTGGCAGCAGAGAACTGGAAGGAGAGGCGACCAAAGGAGGAATTGGCTTTGGGGGTGACAAGTGAGATATACCTGCTGGAACGCATGCTACGGGTGGGTGCAGCTATGGTGACCAGTGATCAGAGATAAGGCAGGGTCTACCTAGCAGGGTCTTACCTAGTAGGACCTGGAGCCAGTGGGTTTGGCGACGAGTATGAAGCGAGGGCCAGCCAACGAGAGCGTACAGGTCGCTGTGGTGGGTAGTATATGGGGCTTTGGTGACAAAACGGATGGCACTGTGATAGACTGCATCCAATTTGTTGAGTAGGGTGTTGGAGGCTATTTTGTAAATGACATCGCCAAAGTCGAGGATCGGTAAGATGGTCAGTTTTACGAGGGTATGTTTGGCAGCATGAGTGAAGGATGCTTTGTTGTGAAATAGGAAGCCAATTCTAGATTTAACTTAGGATTGGAGATGTTTTATGTGAGTCTGGAAGGAGATTTTAGTCTAACCAGACACCTAGGTATTTGCAGTTGTCCACATATTCTAAGTCAGAACCGTCCAGAGTAGTGATACTGGACGGGCAGTCAGGTGCAGGCAGCAATCGGATGAAGAGCATACATTTAGTTTTACTTGTATTTAAGAGCAGTTGGAGGCCACGGAAGGAGAGTTGTATGGCATTGACGCTCATCTGGAGGGTTGTTAACACAGTGTCCAAAGAAGGGCCTGAATTATACAGAATGGTGTCATCTGCGTAGAGGTGGATCAGAGACTCACCAGCAGTAAGAGCGATATCATTGATATATACAGAGAAGAGAGTCAGCCCAAGAATTTAACCCTGTGGCACCCCCATAGAGACTGCCAGAGGCCCGGACAACAGGCCCTCAGATTTGACACACTGAACTCTGTCGGAGAATGCCGATGAGGATGTGGTGATTGACAGAGTCAAAAGCCTTGGCCAGGTCAATGAATACAGCTGCACAGTATTATTTCTTATCGATGGCGGTTAAGATATTGTTTAGAACCTTGAGCGTGGTTGAGGTGCACCCATGACCAGCTCTGAAACCAGATTGCATAGCGGAGAAGGTACGGTGGGATTCGAAATGGTCGGTGATCTGTTTTGTTAACTTGACTTTTGAAGACCTTAGAAAGGCAGGGTAGGATAGATATAGGTCTTTATCAGTTTGGGTCAAGAGTGTCCCCCCCTTTGAAGAGGGGGATGACCGCAGCTGCATTCCAATCTTTGGGAATCTCAGACGACACGAAAGAGAGGTTGAACAGGCTAGTAATAGGGGTTGCAAAAATTTCAGCAGATATTTTTTTAGAAAGAAAGTGTCCAGATTGTCTAGCCCGGCTGATTTGTGGGGGTCCAGATTTTGCAGCTCTTTCAGAACATCAGCTGACTGGATTTGGGAGAAGGAGAAATGGGGAAGGCTTGGGTGAGTTGCTGTGGGAGGTGCAGTGCTGTTGACCGGGGTAGGGGTGGCCAAGTGGAAAGCATGGCCAGCCGTAGAAAAATGCTTATTGAAATTCTCAATTATAGTGGATTTATCGTGGTGACAGAGTTTCCTATCCTCAGTGCAGTGGGCAGCTGGGAGGAGGTGCTCTTATTCTCCATGGGCTTTACAATATCCCAGAACTTTTTTGAGTTTGTGTTGCAGGAAGCAAATTTCTGGTAGAAAAAGCCAGCCTTGGCTTTTCAAACTGCCTGTCTATATTGGTTTCTAACTTCCCTTTAATTATACAACAAATCTTATTTAGAGTTGATATATTGTGAATCGGCCATAAGTTTGAAAAAATATATATATATGATTTTTAAGCCACATCGCTCAGCCCTACTTACAATCCTGCCATCACCGGAGCCCAAGTCCACAAGGTTACCATGTCGACCACTCAGCAGTGCCATCACATTCCGCACTTGTTTCTTGCTGGCGGGCAGATAGGGCACCTGCAGAAAATATTGCAACCCACATTGGTTTATCAGAACTAGGAGACAGAAATGTCTTTAACACTTTACTTAAAAGCCTACAGATGCAATGTACTACGATGAGGTTATAATGCATTGTAATTGTTGTCATGAGCATGTATAACGCCCTTATGTCTTATAAAGGCGTCAGCATGCTTCAGTTCGGCTGGCGCCAAGCTGACCTCAGCTAGTCGAACTGAACGAAGATGCTTGCATACTCCCTTAAAATACCTTCACTTGAAAAACAAGAAAAATGCAGCATTGGTACTGTGTGGCTTAATTGGTAGAGCATGGCGTTTCCAACACCAGAGTTGTGGGTTTGATTCCCACGGGAGACAAGCATGAAAATGTATGCCCTCATTACTGTAAGTTGCTCTGGATAAGAGTGTCTGCTAAATTACTCCAGTCCTTGGGGCCTAATTGGTCACACATCTTTTCCCCAGCCCCAGCGAACACACCTGACTCCAATAATCAACTAATGATGATCTACAGTTTAGAATGCAATCAGTTTGACACCACTCCGGCCCCCCAAGGACTGGAGTTGCTCATCCCTGTCTTATAATCATCTCATAATGATTCTGATTTAATAAAAAAATAGCAATTGTGAATAGTACATCCATTTTGGGACATTTACATTTAATGATAAACCCACAGATTCTAAAAGAATATGACTTATTAAAGCCTCATGAGCTCAGTTCAACTGTCGTGCGTAACCTAGCAGAATCCAAAATATAAGCTTATTTTACTTCATTGTTTGTAAACAATGTCATTGTAAACAAACACTGTATAGCGTCATGGTTAAAACTATAATTTTGGTATCATGGATGGTCAGTCCTTGCATCCATAGCTCTGCCTATGAATTTGAGAGTGGTTACTGATTACATTTCTCCAGCCCCATCCCACAGCTGTTAACCAAAACAGTGGCGGGTAGCCCTCTTTGTTATTGAACGGACTTGCCCATTTAAAAATGTGATATAAAGACAGGAATAGCATATTATAAGCCTTATTATAAGACATTATAAAGGCTCATATTATAAAGCATTATACCTGGATGCTTTAAAGTGAAGCGTAAACAATAGAGCCGACACAATTCCCCAATCCCCATGACAGAAAGACAAGTCGGATCTACATAATATACACTGAACAAACATATAAAACGCAACATGTAATGTGTTGGTCCCATGTTTCATGAGCTGAAATAAAAGATAGCAGAAATGTTCCATATGCACAAAAAAGCTCATTTCTCTCAAATTGTGCAAAAATGTGTTTACATCCCTGCTAGTGAGCAGCTCTCCTTTGAGAAGATAATCCATCCACTTGACAGGTGTGGCATATCAAGAAGCTGATTAAAACAGCATGACCATTACAGAGGCACACCTTGTGCTGGGGACAATAAAAGGCCACGAAAATGTGCAGTTTTGTCACACAACACAATGCCACAGATGTCTCAAGTTGAGAGAGCATGCAATTAGCATGCTGACTGCAGGAATATCCACCAGAGCTGTTGCCAGATAACATTAAAATGTATTTCTCTATCATAAGCCACCTATAGCATCATTTTAGAGAATTTGGCAGTATGTCCAACCAGCCTCAACCGCTGACCACATGTGTGCCATTGTGTGTGCGAGCGGTTTGCTGATCAACATTGTGAACAGTGCCACATGGTGGCTGTGGGGTTATGGTATGGGCAGGTATAAGCTACAGACAACGAACACAATTGCTTTTATCAAATGGCAATTTGAATACACAAGAGATACCGTGATGAGATCCTGAGGCCCATTGTCATGCCATTCATCTGCTGTAGACACACATGTAGACATGATAATGCACGGTCTCATGTCGCAAGGATCTGTACACAATTCCTGGAAGCTAAAATGTCCCAGTTCTTCCATGACCTTCATACTCACGAGACATGTCACCCATTGAGCAGTCCACCTGGTCGTGCTGCTGCTCCAGTTTCAACTGTTCTGCCTGCGGCTATGGAACACTGACCTGTTCACCGGACGCGCTGCCTTGTCCCAGACCTGCTGTCTTTAACTCTCTAGAGACAGCAGGAGCGGAGAGATACTCTGAATGATCGGCTATGTAAAGCCAACTGACATTTACTCCTGAGGTGCTGACCTGTTGCACCCTCTACAACTACTGTGATTATTATTATTGCATCTATAAACATTTGAACACCGTGGCCATGTTCTGTTATTGCCGTACCCAGCACAACCAGAAGAGACCTTGGCCACCCATCATAGCCTGGTTTCTCTCTAGGTTTCTTCCTAGTTTCCAGCCTTTCTAGGGAGTTTTCCCTAGCCACTGTGCTTCTACACCTGCATTGCTTGCTGTTTTGGGGTTTTAGGCTGGGTTTCTGTACATCACCTTGTGACATCAGCTGATGTAAGAAGGGCTTTATAAATACATTTGATTGATTGAGCAAGTTTGGGATGCTCTGGATATGGGGCGGCAGGGTAGCCTAGTGGTTAGAGCGTTGGACTAGTAACCGGAAGGTTGCAAGTTCAAACCCCCGAGCTGACAAGGTACAAATCTGCCCCTGAACAGGCAGTTAACCCACTGTTCCTAGGAATTTGTTCTTAACTGACTTGCCTACTTAAATAAAGGTAAAATTAAACACATTTAAAAAAAAATATCCAGCAACTTCGCACAGCTATTGAAGATTAGTGGGACAACATTCCACAGCCCACAATCAACCGCCTGATCAACTCTACGCAAAAGAGATGAGGTATGAGGCAAATGGTGGTCATACCAGATACGGACTGGTTTTCTGATCCACGACCCTGCATTTCTTTAAGGTATCAGTCATGTTAAATCCATAGATTAGGGCCTAATTAATTAATTAAATTTCCTTTATATGAATAGTAACTCGGTAAAATCTTTGAAATTGTAATATGTTACATTTATATTTTTGTTCAGTATATTTATATCTGATGATTCTGTAATTGAATTGCACCCCAGTGAAAACGACCCAGGTCTTACCTGTAACCTCAGAGGGACTTTTCGAAATCCCGGCATGAGAACCCCTGCCCACATGGCATAGACAGCTAGCCCTGTGCCAGCAGTTATCTGGACAATTCCCCAAGCACCTAGATGTTTCTCCTTGAACTCTGCAAGAAACTCTTCCGGACTGTCCTCTTCCATACTTGAAATACAAAAAATATATTTTTTTAGCAATAAAGAAATGTGTTATACACGCAATAAGAACCGGGGGGTGTGGTATATGAACAAAATACAACGGCTAAGGGCTGTTCATAAGCACGTAGCAGCGTGTTGTGCCTGGACACAGCCCTTAGCCGTAGTATATTGGCCATATACCACAAACCCCCGAGGTAACTTAATGCTATTATAAACTGGTTACCAACGTAATTTGAACAGAAAAAACATTGGTTTGTCATACCCGTGGTATAGAGTCTGATATGCCACGGCTTTCAGCATCCCGGAGCCAAACTATCCAGTTTATAATATGCAGTTAGTATAGCCTAGTAGTGTCTAGTCCTGTTGCAGCACATAATCTAATTCTTTATCAGGGCTATCAATAAACCTGGAATATTGAAAGATGCTAGCTAATCAAATCAAATCAAATCAAATCAAATCAAATTTATTTATATAGCCCTTCGTACATCAGCTGATATCTCAAAGTGCTGTACAGAAACCCAGCCTAAAACCCCAAACAGCAAGCAATGCAGGTGGAGAAGCACGGTGGCTAGGAAAAACTCCCTAGAAAGGCCAATACCTAGGAAGAAACCTAGAGAGGAACCAGGCTATGTGGGGTGGCCAGTCCTCTTCTGGCTGTGCCGGGTGGAGATTATAACAGAACATGGTCAAGATGTTCAATGTTCATAAATGACCAGCATGGTCGAATAATAATAAGGCAGAACAGTTGAAACTAGAGCAGCAGCACAGTCAGGTGGAAGTTGAAACTGGAGCAGCAGCTAACACATTTTTGTTCTGGAAAAACATATAATTGAATGGTGTTATATCTTTGTATGACTCAGTTTTTACAGGCAGTTTTATATAGGCTAGTTTATTACAAATGACATTCATAAACTTTCAACATACAGTGCATTCAGAAAGTATTCAGACCCTTTTGACTTTTTCCACATTTTGTTACGTTACTGCCTTATTCTGAAATGGATTAAAACATATATATTCCCTCATCAATCTACACACAATACCCCATAATGACAAAGCAAACATTTTAGCTAACTTATATATATAAAAAAAGTATTCAGACTCCTTACTCAATACTTTGTTGAAGCACCTTTGGCAGTGATTACAGCCTTGACGCTACAATCTTGGCACACCTGTATTTGGGAAGTTTCTCCCATTCTTCTCTGCAGAGCATCTCACGCTCTGTCAGGTTGGATGGGGAGCGTCGCTGCACAGCTATTTTCAGGTCTCCAGAAATGTTTGATCGGGTTCAAGTCCGGACCCTGGCTGGGCCACTCTTGAACATTCAGAGTGTTGTCCCGAAGCCACTCCTGCGGTGTCTTGGCTGTGTGCTTAGGGTCATTGTCCTGTTGGAAAGTGAACCTGAGCACTCTGGAGCAGGTTTTCATCAAGAATCTCTCTGTACTTTGCTCCGTTCATCTTTCCCATTGATCCTGACTAGTCTCCCAGTCCCTGACGCTGAAAAACATCCCCACAGCATGATGCTGCCACCATCGTGCTTCACCGTAGGGATGGAATTGGCCAGGTGATGAGCGATGCCTGGTTTCCTCCAGACGTGACACTTGGCATTCAGGCCAAAGAGTTAATTCTTGGTTTCATTAGAAAAGAGAATCTTGTTTCAAATGGTCAGCGTTCTTTAGAACGCTGTCATGTGTCGTTTAGCAAGGAGTGGCTCCCGTCTGGCCACTTTACCATAAAAGCCTGATTGGTGGAGTCCTGCAGGGGTTGTCCTTCTGGAAGGCTCTCCTGTCTCCATAGAAAAACTCTGGAGCTCTGTCAGAGTGACCAAGCTTTGGTCACCTCCCCGACCAAGGCCCTTCTCCCGATTGCTCAGTTTGGCTGGGCGGCCAGCTCTAAGAAGAGTCTTGGTGGTTTCAAACTTCTTTCAATTAAGAATTATGGAGGCCACTGTGTTTTGGGGGACCTTCAATGCTGCAGAAATGTTTTGGTACCCTTCCTCAGATCTGTCTCGAAACAATCCTGTCTCAGAGCTCTACGGCAATTCTGTTGACCTCATGACTTGGTTTTTGCTCTGAGATGCACCGTCAACTGTCTGAACTTATATAGACAGGTGTGTGCCTTTCCAAATCATGAGGGCTGAGGGGCTTACGTTGCAAACTTCCCATGCTTGGCTAATCATTTGGACCGAAGACAAATATGGCTGCGAGGATTCCCCCCAAGTGCATAAGGCGATGATGGTAAGTGGACAAGGGTGTGTCTATCATGAGTTTGAAATGCAGCGTATAATGCTCAGAGTAAATCATTGAATTTAGGGGGGAAATACCCAACCTATATGCAATAAGAAAACTCAGGCAGACATTTCCTAAATTGCGTTATCGGAAGCCCCCCCATCTCCATACAGTTTTCGGTTTCCAAAACTAGAATCTGAAACGCTTCGAACACACCGACAGCATTATTGCATTTTTGTACACCAGAATTACATTAAATGTCCAATGAAACACTGCGTTTGCCTTGCAGCATTGTTGCAGAGCGTTCGGTGTAGTGCATATGTTGGATTTACCAAACGTATGCGTCAAACTGTATGCGTGGACGGTTTGACAGAAATGGTAGCAGAAGGTGAATGTTGAACTTTTGTTGCATACATATCTAGATTATGCTGAGTCCTATTTTGCGAAAATCGATGTGTTCGACGCGTTACTATATCATAACAAAAATGTTTGTTATGATAGTCAATTGTGACTTTGTGGCTATGGAATCTAGTTGAAACCGTTTATCATCTGCATACGGGCAGATCAAAATCAAGCCTTCGCCCAATCTTTTTCCAAATAATCAATAACAAAAACCTTAAACCAGGAACTACTGCTGCTCATAATCACATTCTGGTCACCGCTAGAAGGGATCCAGTTTTTGTCAAATTAACGACCGACAGGGCTGATCCATTGTTTTGATGAGATGATGCATTTCTGACCTTTTATTACTTGTTATAACGAACAAGCAATGTGACAAATCGCTTGAGGATTTACGAGGACATAAGTTATGCATTCATTTCTCCTAATACGTGATAACATGTTGTTAAGAGAAAAGAAAAGAACCGAGAAGCAATTACAGACCTGTCAAGCTGCAACCTTGGACGGATCTTACCCTTGACGGACCGGACGAATGAGTCCGTATGCTAATGCGTTGTACCAGTACATCATCTATTGTTGATCTGCGTTCCACTGTACTCAAGGTGGTTTGTGTATTTTGTTTAAATATTAACTAAACATATACAGTTAGCCTCGATGTTAAGCCTCTTAAAAATGAGTTATTTGGATATCTTAGTCTTACCCATTCTCTCAACTTTTAGGCTTTAATCTAAGGATTAGGCCACCCAAATAAAAATACATTTGGATTTCTTTACCCTGTAAACACGGGTATTGTCATTCCGCCAAGTCTGTTGCAAAACGTTTCTTGGACAAAAGCAAACGGAATGTGGTGGGACACAATAAATCCAAACAGAATCAGTGGAATGTAAACACCCCTGGCTATGGGCGAGGTTGGACAGCAATCGATGCTTTGGTTTCATTTCCCTGGCACCGTTTCCAAATGCTAATGTTTTAGCATTTGTGGCAAGAATCCCATTCAAGTCACACCGATATTAGCATTTTTCGCACATCATGTCCAAATAATAATCCAAAAGTATCTAAAATTGATTGTGAAGCGAAGTCACTGATTTGATTAGGGGATTTGAATGTCAATTTAAGGGCAGGGTAGTGTCCTTAACGCCCTGTTAAGAACTATTTATATATATATATATATATATATATATATATATATATATATATATATATATATATATATATAGACTTTCAATTTCAGAGACCCAGCTAGTGTCCTAAAATCTGATTAAGTTCCAATTGAAATGCAACCGGTGTCAACCTTATTTGATCAATGAAAAGGACAACACGCTTACCATTTATACAAATCTAAAGCTTTATTGAATCATGACTTAAATGGAACAGAACACAGCACTAATAGTCATATAAATCACACACTTGACTCAACAGCTAACTTAACGTCTCAAACTGTACGGCAATAGAAGGAAAAGTCATTTGCGTACCTATATACAAGAATATACCTTTTTTCTTTGTACATGGCAACACTGAAGTAATTAAGGCAAAAGCTTATATTGCAAAGGTTTGTTTAGCCTACAACTAAGTGTTTTAATGAGGGAAGAAACTGATTTAGGGCTCTATTCAATCAGATCCGCTTTAGAAAGCAAGTGGTGTCAGAGGTCGAACTGTTTTAAAGCTGTCAAATCCACAAGTGGCTCCAAGCATTACACCTAATGTGGACTTGGCCATTGGCTGCACGGAGTCACTCATAACAGAAATCCCATTCAGCCTGGTTTACAAGTTCGAACACTGGAATGTGAGATGTAATCTACACCTCGATTAGGATGATAGAAATCCTCATTATTTCGTTAATGATTTTCAATTTGAGTGTAATTATTTCTATATAGCCGACACTTCCTCATTGTGAACTTTAATACCAGTGGCTTTGTGACAATGACTGCAACAGCAGCTGCTCACAGATTTGACAGCACAAACACAGTTCCATCTCTGACACCACCAAAACATCCGCTATGCAAGTGTTTGCCATTGCTGGTCTGATTGAATCTAGGCCTTAATCATGTGTATCCGAGAACCATACAGACAACATTAAGCTAAAATGGGCAGTAAAACAACTAGCAACTAAGCTTCCATAGTGTAGAGGAAAATGCAAAAGTGAAGGTCTTCACGGACCCATCTGTACCCAAATACCCGGTCAGGTTCGTTTCCAGAATAAAGTAGCTTAAAAAAATTATACTTTTCTGTTGCTTTTCTCATTCGGATCGGGTGTGGAGCTGACCAGGAACGGGTCTAGAATGTTTTATGCATATCGGGTCCGGGTGGGGAAGCCCAAGGTCCATTTCGGTACCGGTCCAACTTTTTGGACCTGTGAAGACTTCTAGTCTGGAGGCAACTTGATCCTCCTGACCAGAAGAGCAAAGCCTGTCAGTTGCTGTCTGCGTCATCACTGATGATCCCCTGCAGATTACTCCAGTCTGTGGCTCTCTTGCGCCCCCTGCCTGCGTGACTGTCCTCTTCACTGTCTGAGCTTGAGTTGACTACACGCTTGTAAGCAGAGGATGGAGGGGAGGACTGTTGCTGCCATATGGACACCCCTCTCCGCTTTGGACGACCTGAGAGAGGGAGAACATTAGTAGTTCATTTATCAATTAGTACGTCCATCCATGTGACCATTTTTGGTTTTACCCTACTACTTTGTCTTCATTAATAGACAAAGTGACACATTGATTTGTTGAGTTAGTAGTTAGCAGCAGTGTCATTATATCAGAGGTAATTTACCCTGTCCGGTAAGAGAGGCAGATACCACTGAGGTTTTTAAATCCTGTTTAGAGACCCATTTTTGCATGGCCTATAGCATCTGATTTTATTCAGGGTATCTGCAGGTTCCATGAAGTTGAATTTAAGAGACTTAAGATCTTGAATGCCATTTTGAATACAATTTAATAAAAATTGAGGTCTGCGTGCCACACACCTGCTAATATTCCCATATGTTTAGGGATGGCTCTTGCGTCAAAGGCTATAGCCTCAGGCAGGTGTGCTATTTTAGCAATGAGCATTCTCCTGTAGCCTAACGGATGTAATAGCATAGTGGCTAGGCTATAGATGGCTGAAGTATGAATTTAAGAGACTTAAGATCTTGAATGCCATTTTGAATACAATTAGGCTTAGGCTACTCCAATTGGCTAAATCATTAGCTAGATCATAAACTAAGAATTTTGGCTTCGATACCAATACCAGCTATAATGATACTCAATACCATAACGATACCACTGAAAACAAAGCCTTAAAGTCAAATATACAGCACTTGAGAATCTAAGATGGCGTAGCAGTGAAGACGTGTTTTGTTCGTGTCTCGTGTATTTATATTTCAACTTTATTTTAAATCTCCTTTCGATTTTTTATTTTATTATACCTTCCGGGAACCTGCCTCACCCAATGTGATACGGTATCGCTATTATTTTAAATTTTTTAAACTTTAGCACACATTCTAGAACCTCCAGAAGCTAACCAGCTAATTAGCTACAAGCTATTAATTAGTCATCGCAGCTAGTTAGCTCGCAGCTAGTTAGCTCGCAGCTAGTTAGCTCGCAGCTAGTTAGCTCGCAGCTAGTTAGCTCGCAGATAGTTAGCTCGCAGCTAGTTAGCTCACAGCTCACCGTGGCATCCAGTATCGAAGCTATCCCTGAGGGCCACCTCCCGGCCTACTCAGCTGTTCACCCGAACCCCACTCATACACGGCTAGAGCCCAATACTCCATCGGATCCTTGCTGTAAACTCTGGACCTTGGCACCGGTTCACCGCTGCTACCGATTGGCTATAGTGGCTAACGCCACTGCCACGAAGCTAGCACCAGTTAGCCGTGAACCAGGCGCATCTCCCGGCTAGCAAACTAAATTCTACAATACCTCTTTTACCATCTGGCTTCTCTGTCGACACGGCGCCCCGCCGCACCACCACGACTGGTCTGCCGACGAATACTCCATCCGCTGTGCCTTCATCCGACCGCCGTCGGAGCAGACACTACTAACTTTAAACGCCGTGTTGCCCGAGTGCTAGCGTAGTGGTGGCTCCCCTGTACCATCTACTGCTGCCCTCTGGACACTATGATCACTTGGCCACATAGCTGATGCCTGTTGGACTGTCTATTAATCACGGTGCTCCATTCTGTTCTTTTTTAATTTTTTTATCTGTCGGCCCCAGCCGCGAACTCTGTAGTTAAGCCGACCCTCTCTGCCTAGTCATCGCCATTTTACCTGCTGTTGTTGTGTTAACTGAATAGCTTGTCTCACTTGTTGTTTTAGCTAGCTCTCCCAATCAACACCTACGATTACTTTATGCCTCGTTGTATGTCTCTCTCAAATGTCAATATGCCTTGTATACTGTTGTTCAGGTTAGTTATCAGTTTACAATGGACCCCCTAGTTCCACTCTTCATACCTCTGATACCTCCTTTGTCCCACCTCCCACACATGCGGTGACCTCACCCATTACAACCAGCATGTCCATACCCCTGTCTGCACATTATGCCCTGAATATATTCTACCATGCCCAGGAATCTGCTCCTTTTATTCTTTGTCCCCAACGCTCTAGGCGACCAGTTTTGATAGCCTTTAGCCGTACCCTCATACTACTCCTCCTTTGTTCCGCGGGTGATGTGGAGGTAAACCCAGGCCCTGCATGTCCCCAGGCACCCTCATTTGTTGACTTCTGTGATCGAAAAAGCCTTGGTTTCATGCATGTCAACATCAGAAGCATCCTCCCTAAGTTTGTTTTACTCACTGCTTTAGCACACTCTGCCAACCCTGATGTCCTCGCGGTGTCTGAATCCTGGCTCAGGAAGGCCACCAAAAATTCTGAGATTTCCATACCCAACTATAACATTTTCCGTCAAGATAGAACTGCCGAAGGGGGCGGAGTTGCAGTCTACTTACGGAGATGGACCTGGAAAGTATGACATTACTTTGCAGGCTATATCCAAACAGTTCGAACTACTAATTTTAAAAATGACTCTCTCCAGAAATAAGTCTCTCACTGTTGCCGCCTGCTACCGACCCCCCTCAGCTCCCAGCTGTGCCCTGGACACCATTTGTGAATTGATCGCCCCCCATCTAGCTTCAGAGTTTGTTCTGTTAGGTGACCTAAACTGGGATATGCTTAACACCCCGGCAGTCCTACAATCCAAGCTAGATGCCCTCAATCTCACACAAATCATCAAGGAACCCACCAGGTACAAAATCTGTAAACAATGGCACCCTCAGACGTTATCCTGACCAATTGGACCTCCAAATACACCTCTGCTGTCTTCAATCAGGATCTCAGCGATTACAGCCTCATTGCCTGCATCCACTACGGGTCCGCAGTCAAACGACCACCCCTCATCACTGTCAAACGCTCCCTAAAACACTTCTGCGAGCAGGCCTTTCTAATCGATCTGACCCAGGTATCCTGGAAGGATATTGACCTCATCCCGTCAGTTGAGGATGCCTGGTCATTCTTTAAAAGTAACTTCCTCACCATCTAGATAAGCATGCTCCGTTCAAAAGTCTCTGAACCTATTAAGAGGGACACGTCACTGGCTTACGAGTGCTCTGCCATGCCGTCTTTAGGAGGGGCTGTAATGTCAGGCTTTTTTCATTATACTCGACTTGAGTGGATTTGGTTACTGACATGATCTTCCTGTCCTGTTTAAAGCCTCCTCAGGCTCATGTGGTGGGGGAGATCTTCATGGGCTGACCTCAGCCTTGTCTCAGGGTAGTAACTTGGTCTTGATATCACTCTAGTGGTGTGGGGGCTGTACTTTGGCAAAGTAGGGTTATATCCTGCGTTGTTGGCCCAGGGGTCTAGGGTCATTCTGTCCTATTTGGTGTAATTGAATTTTTTATTTAAACCTTAAATTTAAACAGGAAAATTCACCTTTTCAAGGGAGACCTGGCCAAGAAGACAGCAACAAATCATTAAAACATGATACAGCCTAAAAATAAAGCATTTTACACTCCTCTCTAACAGAGTCTCCCATCAATTTTTTTAAATTCATTCGGTGGCATTAACATATCTAGATGAAGCATGGATTGTAGATTATTCCATGCGATTGGTGCACAAGCAGAAGGCAGTCTTGCCTAATACTGTGAATGTCCTGGGGACTTTAAGTAGCAACCACCTAGCAGACCGGGTAAGGTAACTGCTGGTGGTGACCAGGACTACAGAGGTAGAGGGAGTTTACCCAAAAGGGCTTTGTAGATGAACACAAATGTATCTTTCTGCACATATAAAGTGAGGTCCAACCTACCATTTGTACAATGGTGGATGAGTGACTTGGCATTTATAATAAAGCGCAAGGATGCATGATAAACAGAGTCCAGTCTCTGTAAGACGGAGGTTGCGTGCATATACAAGTCACTATAATCAATTACAGAGAGAAAAGTGTCATGAACAAGCTTCTTTCTAGCCATAAGCGGGAAGCAAGCCTTGTTACGAACATAAAAACTCGATTTCAATTTAAGCTCTGTCACAAGACCATCCACATGAACTTTGAAGGACAACTTGTCATCCAACCAAACGCCTAGGTATTTGTAGGATGCCACTTTTTCAAATCACCAGATGTGACAATGCTAACGTTCTCTGGCAGAGTTCTAGCTCTGGTAAAAGTACATTCAAGACCATAAAGGGAGGCCTGCAGTGATTGAAAAGCAGTCTGGAGCTTGTCAACAGCCTGAACCAGAGAAGGAGCACATGAATATACACTGCTCAAAAAAAAAAGGGAACACTAAAATAACACATCCTAGATCTGAATGAATGAAATATTCTTATTAAATACTTTTTTCTTTACATAGTTGAATGTGCTGACAACAAAATCACAACAATTATCAATGGAAATCAAATTTATCAACCCATGGAGGTCTGGATTTGGAGTCACGCAAAATTAAAGTGGAAAACCACACTACAGGCTGATCCAACTTTGATGTAATGTCCTTAAAACGAGTCAAAATGAGGCTCAGTAGTATGTGTGGCCTCCACGTGCCTGTATGACCTCCCTACAACGCCTGGGCATGCTCCTGATGAGGTGGCGGATGGTATCCTGAGGGATCTCCTCCCAGACCTGGACTAAAGCATCCGCCAACTCCTGGACAGTCTGTGGATGGAGCGAGACATGATGTCCCAGATGTGCTCAATTGGATTCAGGTCTGGGGAACGGGCGGGCCAGTCCATAGCATCAATGCCTTCCTCTTGCAGAAACTGCTGACACACTCCAGCCACATGAGGTCTAGCATTGTCTTGCATTAGGAGGAACCCAGGGCTAACCGCACCAGCATATGGTCTCACAAGGGGTCTGAGTATCTCATCTCGGTACCTAATGGCAGTCAGGCTACCTCTGGCGAGCACATGGAGGGCTGTGCAGCCCCCCAAAGAAATGCCACCCCACACCATGACTGACCCACCGCCAAACCGGTCATGCTGGAGGATGTTGCAGGCAGCAGAACGTTCTCCACGGCGTCTCCAGACTCGGTCACATGTGCTCAGTGTGAACCTGCTTTCATCTGTGAAGAGCACAGGGCGCCAGTGGCGAATTTGCCAATCTTGGTGTTCTCTGGCAAATGCCAAACGTCCTGCACGGTGTTGGGCTGTAAGCACAACCCCCACCTGTGGACGTCAGGCCCTCATACCACACTCATGGAGTCTGTTTCTGACCGTTTGAGCAGACATGCACATTTGTGGCCTGCTGGAGGTCATTTTGCAGGGCTCTGGCAGTACTCCTCCTGCTCCTCCTTGCACAAAGGCGGAGGTAGCTGTCCTGCTGCTGGGTTGTTGCCCTCCTACGGCCTCCTCCACGTCTCCTGATGTACTGGCCTGTCTCCTGGAGGCGCCTCCATGCTCTGGACACTACGCTGACAGACACAGCAAACCTTCTTGCCACAGCTCGCATTGATGTGTCATCCTGGATGAGCTGCACTACCTGAGCCACTTGTGTGGGTTGTAAACTCCGTCTCATGCTACCACTAGAGTGAAAGCACCGCCAGCATTCAAAAGTGACCAAAACATCAGCCAGGAAGCATAGGAACTGAGAAGTGGTCTGTGGTCACCACCTGCAGAACCACTCCTTTATTGGGGGGTGTCTTGCTAATTGCCTATAATTTCCACCTGTTGTCTATTCCATTTGCACAAAAGCATGTGCAATTTATTGTCAGTGTTGCTTCCTAAGTGGACAGTTTGATTTCACAGAAGTGTGATTGACTTGGAGTTACATTGTGTTGTTTAAGTGTTCCCTTTATTTTTTTGAGCAGTGTATGACTGTATATAGATGTAACTTTGCTGGTTGCATCCCATTTCCCAAATCATTAATAAAAATCAATAACACAGGAGCTAAAATGGAACCCTGGGGCACACCTCAATTAATCAAGAAGGCTAGACTTGTGATTGTCAGTATATACACACACATCAGAAAGATAATTGGTTTAGGAACTTACTGCCCCTTCACTGAGACCAATGTTTCTGAGTCTAGCTAGCAACAATTCATGGTCAACTGAATCAAAGGCCTTTGATAAATCCAAACAGCGCAGCACAATGTTGCTTTTTATCAAGTGCATTAATGATGTCTTTTGCCACTGCCATAGCTGCAGTTGTTGTACTGTGCCCCGATCGAAAGCCAGACTGAACCCCGCTCAGTATGTTCTTTTCAATTAAGAAGTTTAACTGAGTTCACTAGGGATTCATAGACTTTGGCCAGGATAGGGTGTTTAGAGATAGGACGATAGTTATTAGTATCTGAGGGATCTCCACCCTAATAGCAGTGGGAGGACATAAGCTGATTTCCAAATGCTGGATATGGAATTGATTACATTAGAACCCTACACTGATTTGATAATCTTCCAGAACTTGGTAGGGTTGTTTAGGTTCTCTTTGACTGCATTTATATAGTAACAAGTTGTCAAAAAAAACCTGCTCTGTATTAAAAATCTAAGGTGACTCGGTAGAGATTTCATGGTATCTCCCGGCCCAGAGTTTGGTCGCACATTACCAGAGATCAACAATAAAAGCTTAACAATATATCTCAGTTGCCCAATGTGTGAGGACTAGTGGAGGATTGTCAATAAAACAAACTGCACCCTGACCTCGACCTGTTCAAAGGACCTCTCCCTTCCGCACCTGCCGTCTTAACCTCTGAATGCTCGGCTATGAAAAGCCAACTGACATGTACTCCTGAGGTGCTGACATGTAGGGGCTCCCGAGTGGCGCAACGGTCTAAGGCACTGCACCTCATTGCTCTAGAGGCGTCACTACAGACCTTGGTTCGAATCCAGGCTATATCACACCCAGCCATGATTGGGAGTCCCACAGGGCGGTGCACAATTGTCCCAGTGTCATCCGGGTAGGCAGTCATTGTAAATAAGAATTTGTTCTTAACTGACTTGGCTAGTTAAATAAAAAAAATGTTGCACCCTCTACAACCAATGTGATTATTATTTGACCCTGCTGGTCATCTACACTGAACAAAAATATAAAAACGCAACATGTAAAGGTGTTGGTCCCATGTTTCATTACGCAGAAAACACTTCTCTCAGTTTGTGCACAATTTGGTTTACATCCCTGTGATCATGCCTTTCGTAGCCAATGTGAGCAAGACCTTTAAACAGGTCAACAAGGCCGCGGGGCCAGATGGATAACCAGGACGTGAACTCCAAGCATGCGTGGACCAACTGGCAAGTGTCTTCACTGACATTTTCAACCTCTCCCTGACCAAGTCTGTAATACCTAGGGTAAATGTTTTAAGCAGACCACCATAGTCCCTGTGCCCAAGAATGCGAATAACCTGCCTAAATGACTCCAGCCAGTAGCCATGAAGTGTTTTGAAAGGCTGGTCATGGCTCACATCAACACCATCCTTCCGGACAGCCTAGACCCACTCCAATTCCCAACAGATCCACAGATGACGCAATCTCATTCGCACTCCACACTGCCCTTTCCCACCTGGAGAAAAGGAACACGTACGTGAGAATGCTGTACAGCTCAGCATTCAACACCATAGTGCCCACAAAGCTCATCACTAAGCTATGGACCCTGGGACTAAACAACTACCTCTGCAACTGGATCCTTGACTTCCTGAAAGGACGCCTCCAGGTGTTAATGTTAGGCAACATCATCTGCCACGCCAATCCTCAACACGGGGGCCCCTCAGGGTTGTGTGCTTAGTCCCCTCCTGTACTCCCTG
The DNA here is from genome assembly GCF_002021735.2 of Oncorhynchus kisutch. Lineage (NCBI taxonomy): Eukaryota > Metazoa > Chordata > Actinopteri > Salmoniformes > Salmonidae > Oncorhynchus > Oncorhynchus kisutch. Next base: position 59,609,678 of record NC_034179.2, on the reverse strand, counting down.
TTCACTCACAACTGCGTGGCCAAGCATGACTACAACACCATCATCATTACGTTTACTGACGACACAACGGTGGTAGCCCTGATGGGTGTGATGCCAGGACAACAACCTCTCCCTCAACGTGAGCAAGACAAAGAAGCTGATCGTGAACTACAGGAAAAGGAGGGATGAACACACCCCCATTCACAGAGGGGCTGTAGTGGAACGGGTCGAGAGATTTAAGTTCCTTGGCGTCTACATCAACAAACTATTATGGTCCAAACACACCAAGACAGTCGTGAAGAGGGAATGACAACACCTTTCCCCCCCAGGAAACAGAAGATGTGGCATGGGTCCCCAGATGCTCAAAAAGTTGTACAGCTGCACCATTGAGAGCATTTAAAATAAAATAAAATTCAACCTTTATTTAACTAGGCAAGTCAGTTACGAACAAATTCTTATTTACAATGACAGCCTACCCCGGCCAAACCCAGACGACGCTGGGCCAATTGTACGCCACCCTATGGGACTCCCAATAACAGCCGTATGTGATACAGGAATCAAACAAGGGACTGTAGTGACACCACCTGCACTGAGATGCATTGCCACTCGGGAGCCCTGACCGGTTGCATCACCGCCTGGTATGGCAACTGCTCAGCATCTGACTGCAAGGCAATAAAGAGGGTAGTGCATATGGCCCAGTACATCACTGGGGACAAGCTTCCTGCCATCCAGTACCTATATACTAGGCTGAGTCCGAGAGAGGCCCAAAAAAATTGTTGAAGACTTCAGCCACCCAGTCATACACCGTTCTCTCTGCTTCCACACAGCAAGCGGTCCCGGGGCGCCAAGTCCAGTTCCAAAAAGCTCCTTAATGGCTCCTACCCCTAAGCCATGAGACTGCTGAACAATTAATCAAATGGCCAACCAGACTATTTACATTGACGACACCCCCCCACCCCTTTGTTTTTACACTGCTGCTACTCGCCGTTTATTATCTATGCATAGTCACTTTACACCTATCTACATGTACAAATTGCCTCAACTAACCTGTACCCATGTATATAGCCTTGTTACGGTGTTACTTTTTATTTCAGTTAATTTAGTAAATATTTTCTGAACTCTATTTCATGAACTGCATTGTTGGTTAAGGACTTGTAAGTAAGCATTTCACAGTAAGGTCTACACCTGCTGTATTTAGCGCACGTGACAAAATTGACATGATAATTACACAAGTGCACCTCGTGCTGGGGACACTAAGGCCACCAAAATATGCAGACACAATGCCACAGATGTCTCAAGTTTAGGGAAACGCAATTGACATGCTGACAGCAGAGATGTCCACCAAAGTTGTCAGAAAATTGAATGTTAATTTTTCTACCACAATCCGCCTCTGTCATTTTAGAGAATTCGGCAGTATGACCAACCGGACACAAAACCGCAGACCATGTGTATAGCATCATGTGAGCGAGAAGTTTGTGGATGTCAATGTTGTGAACAGAGTTCCCATGGTGACGGATAAGCTACAGACAACAAACATTATTGCATTTTATCAATGGCAATTTGAATGCACAAAAATACCGTGACCAGATTCTGAAGCCCGTTGAGGCCCAATTTTGTATAAGGTGTTTGACCAACAGATGCATATCTGCATTCCCTGTCATGTGAAATCCATAGATTAGGGCCTCATTTATTTACTTCAATTGACTGATTTTCTCATATGTAACTAAGTACAGTACATTTGGAAAGTATTCAAAGCCCTTGGCTTTTTACCAGTTACATTACAGCCTTATTCTAAAATCATTTTTTTATTTTTAAATCTACACACAATACCCCATAATAATAAAATGAACAGTTTCTGAAATTTGGGGGCAAACAAAATACAGAAATACCTTATTTACATAAATATGCAGACCCTTTGCTATTAGACTCAAAATTGAGCTCAGGTGCATCCCGTTTCCATCGATCATCCTTGAGATGATTTTACAACATGGAGTCCACCTGTGGTAAATTCAAATAATTGGACATGATTTGGAAAGGCACACCTGTCTATATAAAAGGTCCCATACTTGACAGTGCATGTCAGAGGAAAAACAAAGCCATGAGGTCGAAGGAATTGTCCGTAGAGCTCCGAGACAGGATTGTGTCGAGGCACAGATCTGGGGAAGGGTACTAAAAAAAATGTATGCAGCATTGAAGGTCCCCAAGAACAGTGTCCTCCATTCTTAAATGGAAGAAGTTTGGAACCGCCAAGATTCTTCCTAGAGCTGGCCGCCTGGCCAAATTGAGCAGTCGGGGGAGAAGGGCTTTGGTCAGGGAGTTGACCAAGAACCCAATGGTCACTCTGACAGAGCTGCAGAGTTCCTCTGTGGAGATGGGAGAGCTCTCTCTGCAGCACTCCACCAATCAAACCTTTATGTTAGTGTCCAGACGGAATACAGGTGTATTTACTTTAAATATGATATTGTTGCTAGATAGCCATGCAATTGATCGAACAGTAAATGTAATGTCCTACAAAAACTTTCCATTGGTATGCCTACTTGATGTATACACCGCAAATGTTGCGCTCTGCTCCGCTGGCACATCTTCTCAAATTAGGGCTTTCCCCCACCCCAAACAATATTTCAACCAATCGGTCGACATTTTTCCATGTTTTTTTTCCTCATATACTGACACATCCTATGTGTTCTAATCAACTATATTCACTGAGCTTGTCTGATGCATTCAGCACATGGTTTGATTAAATAATTAAGTCATACAAATGACGAGTGAGTCCAACCAGCAATCGATTTGATTGTGCCGGGCTGATTGTGCCGGGCTGACTTTGTTAAAAGAATATGTATATTTTAGCACTAGCACCTGTTTCCTCTCTCCTCACCACAACAGAACAAAGTGTTTATCGCTCTGTCCGTGTTGCTGAAGCTGCAACATAAAGCCATTTGACTCAAAAGTTATGTGAACAAAATCCCTAATTTGTTTAGGAAAAACATTCATTATTCCCTCAACCTGTTCTCTTTACGTCACACATGTATGCATCGCATACACGTGACCAAAGACTTATTTGCACAGGATTAGTTATTCCAGAGGACAAATCGGACAGGATTCGTTTTTTCCAAACTGCTCCCTGTAAATTTCTTTCCAATAAATGGACAGTTATGACAGAAGCCTGAAGGTTTCTATTCTACATGTGACGATACATTATTTCAACATGTCCCGGTGACAGGGCCACACTGATAACTCGAGCTTGGTTCTTAAGTTTCTGAACCATCTTTCCTATCGTGTCACTATATTCATGTATAGCTTATGCGCATGACTTAGTTCAATATATCAAATCACGTAATTGTTCTCCTTTCGCAAAATGCGACCAACACCTGTCAAAGAATAAGTCTGAACACTCACAGACTTACATGGTGACACTAAATAGGCCAATTGGGGCCCATTAGTCAGTCTCTCTTACGGTCATGTGCACCGGGTGTAAATGCTGGTACGTTAACAGTTATGGTGGTAGTATTTACAACATTAACTAGAGTTGCAACTCTCCTTTTACTCTGTGTGCAAAGGGGGCGACGGAGTGCGAGAGAAGCGAAATAGGGGCAGATGCTTTCATTACAGGAAGCAGGTTAATGCACCTTACTGTTGAAAAAATAATGATTTAAGAACACCCAAAAAATCTGCAGGAACATTGTGTAGCCTTATCACCAACGTAAGCAAAATGTATTTGGTAAGAGGACAACTCTAGCTAATGTTGTGGTCTATCAAATTGTATAGGCTACCTTGAGCTCTTCTCTTTCCCCCCTCTGGCAATGGCCAGACTCGCACACACAGAAGTGCACATGTGGAGGGCTCCCCATCTTGAAAGTGCACCTTGAGTATTATTTGATGTAAACAAATAAAATGGGGCATGGTGGCAACAATTAAGCAGCAGCACAATATAACAAACAATGTAGTCATCTCCATCGCATGTTTTAAGACCTTTGAAAACTAAATTGATGACATTAAGACTTAAAGCCTTTAAAAATCTGAAATTAATTTAACACTAAGGACCCTCAGACACCCTGTTTATTGCTACTTTAGGTTTAATTTTTTACAACCAGTAACTTTATTGTTCATTTGATCTACATTTTGATTTCAGATCTACAGTTTGTGCTTCAACAAGTATTCCCTGTACCTAAAGTTGAAACAAAGATGAAGATTGGATAAGACTATTAAAGCAATAGAACAGAAAATATCCACCTAGCCAATCAGAGTGCATGGTCAGGGTATGCAATCAGCTAAGATCTAGAAGCAAGCAGTTGATTAAGGAGTGGGGGCGAAAATGTCACCTTGTGTAGTTATGATGTTGCAGACATCTAGGTCTGCCAACTCCTGAGCCTCCTCTCTCTTAAGTCTGGCTTTCTTACACCGCTCTATAGAAGGCTGGCCTGAGGGGGAGAGACAGAAGCCATTAGTCCAAAGCAAGTTCACTGTCCAGCAATGCCACCATGGCTCACTCCACCTCACGGATATCAGCCCCGTTTATACCTGGTGCTAATGTGTCCTTCGTACTAATCTTATCCACATTCTGATTGTCCCCCATTTTTTTTTATATAGGTGTAGATTAAAAAGACGCATTGTGATCCGATGGTGATTAGGAAGATCTGATCACATTCAGAGGTAGTCAGACACGCATCGTGTCTGGATATACTTACAAGTGTAGACGCATCTGGACAGTGAAGCCATTTAAATCATCGTCATCTCACCCTCAAATCATTGACAGGTGGCACCATTGACTTAAAACATCAATAAGAGTCTTTAAAATACATTTAATATTATTAAAACAATTATGCATACAGGCAGGGTCCTGCAAATCTGGTAACAATGCGGCACAGTGGACAGACATACACATGGTATAAAAATGTCTGTCAAAATGTGTGCACAATCAGAATGTTGACAAGATCAGGACAAAGGACACATATTAGCGCTAGATATAAACAGGACTTTAAAAGTATCACATAGTTGTAAACAATATAGTGGATTCGCCCTTTAACCAATTGAAAGGCTACATGGAGCTATTGTGTACAATTCAGTCAATTGAAATATTTTCAATTTGGCGGAGTGAGCGAGGGCATACTGACCAAATGAGAGAATTTAAATTCATTGCCCCAGCCCCCCCAATTACCTTCGACACCCAGTTCTTCAAGCTCCCTCTTCAGCACAGCCACCTTTGACTTGATGGAGCAGCAGCCATCCAGGAGCTTCTTGTAGTTCCGTCTCACACCACAGAGGGCGATGTAACGCTTCAGCCTGGCTACCGCCATGTTGTCCTTCATGTTACATGGATGGAGCACATTTTTCCAGGATTAGCCTAGGCTAATACCCTGACTACACCACTCGCGTTGCAAAATAAATGTAGGAAAATATGTTACAAAATTTTTGCGCCCACAGTGCTCGGGCGCGCCAACGAGCGTCTGCGTTGCCAAGGGCTAAAATAGATGTAATTTCTATTTCTGACGCAGATCGCTCTCCAATCTCCTCACTGGTTTATAGAAGCAGGTACCCAGGTATCTCCTCATTGGTTATACCCACATGGGTGATTGAAAGACACACTGTTTTGCCAGTTGTCGTGGTAATACTATGAAAGTGTAGATGCCAATCACCATATAAGTTCAAAGATGAAACAGCCTAGGAGGAGAGATGACAAGAAACGATTCGGTTGACCGTTTGTGTGGATTAACTGTCAGAGTAGAGGACCTTGTGCATTTCAGGAAAAATAACTCAATGTTTATATCCCAGGACAAATTAGCTAACAACAGCAAGCTGGCTAAATAGGACAAATTAGCTAGCAAGTGCAAGCTAAATTGCCATACATGTTTAATGCTTTTCGACCTGTCCCCAAATTAAAGTAATTGGTTCAGATATTTTAACCTGCGTGTCATGACCGCGTTTGGTGTATGGGGACAAAATACATTTATGCACGATGGCACACACGCGCAGCCAGTTTGGGTTCCATGTAAGGCTGACTCCAGAAAGAGCCACTTGCCTCTACACTTTATATTGCCTTGAAACCAGACATAAAATTGTATAGAATTCTTTGTCAGGCAGAAATTAGCGTTTGAGTCAAGCAAGTTTCCTCTTACAACCCCTACAAACCAGAATGTTGAATAAAATTATATTTTAACATACTTTACCGGTTGTTCATTCAGTTGGTCCTTTTGGTGGTAGGGAATGCGAGACAATATATCCACAGGAAAGTATAATTACATCAATGTTAAAATTCTATTTATTAAACATTCTGGCTTGTAGAGGTCAGGATGGGAAACTGTCCCGATTCAAAAAGCTAACTTCTGCCAAAACCAAGAATTCTATGCAATTCAACATTGGGTTTCCAGGCAACACTTTGTATAGATCAGAAGGGATTTGGGGACGCATGGGCAATATAGCAGTAGCTCCACCTTGCCTTTGGCTTGTAATTTCATCATACTGCATATTATATTGATCCAATACCTTCAGAACTGGCCTCACCTTTCCACCTTTGGAGCCGCTCTCACCCTTTATTGGCCGCTTCGCCACAGACTTCCTCTTTTTCACCTTTTCTGGCCTGACCTCACTTTCCTGTTCGTCCTCCAATGATGGGAGGGATGAGCCAGAGTCAGAGTCTTGGGCTGGCTCATCCTTCGTCTTAGTCATCACTTCTTCGGTTTCATCTGAGAAAGAAGAAAAATTACTTTAGGGAGGGGGAAATAGTACATTACTTGAACGCTTATCATTGGGGCTACATAATGGTATCCTATCCCTGGATTTTTCACTATGTTTGGGCCTTTACTAGGACACATTATGCATGCTCATGAACACACCCACTTGATAACTCATCCTCTCCCCCGCTGGCTTCCTCTGAAGATGCACCGTCATTCTTTTCTCCCTCACTCTCTGACCTGGTGTCGTTGTCATTTCTTTGTATTTTTACCCCTTTCTGCGCCATTACTTCAGCCTCTCCAATGTGCTCCGAGTCACTCCCAACAACCTGCACTCTTTCTCTTCTCTGCAATGGTTTTCCCTTTACCTCATTTCCACTCTCCCTCCTTTTCAAACACTTGCTCTGCACTTTCACTTTCACATCCACATTTTCTTTTCCTCCCGCTCTATTTTTATCCTCTTCAGAGTCACTTTCTGAATTGACTTTGTCCTTTTCCTGTTTGTGGGTTTCATCTCGTTTCCACTTTTTGTTCTCCTCAAAATCTTCTTCCTCGACTTCAGAGTCATGTTCGCTCTTCCTCCGATTCACCGTTTTGATCTCAACATCACTTTCTGAGCTAGTTTCAGTCTTCCCACCATTGTGTACTCCTTTGTGTCCTCCTTTGTTTTTCTTGGTGCCGATTTGGGAAACTTGCTCAACACTTCCCATGTCCTTCCCCTCCTCTTCTTCCGCCATCTGCCTTTCTCCATTTCCCACTCTCTCGAGTCCAGAATCTGGGGAATCTTAAAATAGTTAAAGGAAATAAAATGTCCAAATTAGATTGAGAAAATATTGCTTAAAATTCCATGGCTATCACAGATATGGTAAGTCTTAATTCTTTAAAACAAATCATGGGATGAGTCTCAACTTCATAATAGCCATGGTTTACACAAATCTGAATAAATGTGTCTCAAGTTAATATTTGACCAGCAATATGAACCGCAGCACACACTGTGGGCTTTCACTATGACAAAGGGTAGCATTTTCATTGAACCGCTATAATTAAAAACTTGAATAGATGGGACTGCACATAATATAAGTTGAGCTGTGGACAAGTTGCAACACACTAACTCAAGTTATTGGATTATGAAGAAGAATGGCGCCGGTGTGGATGATGGCTTCCGTTTTGCTCCTAACCAATTGTGCTATTTTGTGTTTTTTTCAGACATTTATAATAAAAAAAAGCTTAATAAAAATAAATAGTACGGAGACATTTTTGTTAACAGTTCTGTGCCGTTTTAAGTGAGGAGAATTTCATCCAAGGGCCACTACTATTGGAAATGACCTGATTGGGCCGACTGAAGCCGAGATCTCTTTGCCTTGGATCCATCTGCTTTGGTCCTGCCTCCTTTCTCCTCCTCCTCACCCCTCTTTCGTTTGTTGTGGAGAGGCGTCGGGGTAACGTGGATAATGGCTTCATTGTCACTGCTGTCACTGTCCTGAGAGAGAGGCAGAGGTCCATTAACCATTAACCATTAATAATAATTAGTACAGCTGAGGAATGTCATGGTATTAGCCTAGATCTCTTCTTAATCCTCTTTTTCCGTCTGTTTTTAAGTAACTCAGTTAAAATGTGCTGGGTGCCAGGACATCGGGGTGGAAGGGAAGAGTTCTAATGGAAACATGAAATCCCAGGTCAGATTATAATCGAAACCAGCTTGAATTGAGATAAATGCAACAGCTCGGGACTGTCGTGACAGCATGCACCTACCAGGAGCAATAACATGAATGTAATTGGGACTGGAAAACTGTAGTGACTTCTCATCCGAAATAAACTAAACAAAAATATAAAAATGCAACAATTAAAGATTTAACTGAGTTACAATTCACAAGGAAATCAGTCAATTGAAATGCAGAGAATTCGGAAAGTCAGACCGCTTGACTTTTCACATTGTTACGTTACAGCCTTATTCAAAAATGGATTAAAAAAAATTCCCTCAACCACTGCGTCACCCGGGAGGCCAAGGGCGCTGTAATGCAGCGCCAGCTGTGCCACCAGAAACTCTGGGTTCGCGCCCAGGCCGTGACCGGGAGGTCCGTGGGGCGACGCACAATTGGCCTAGCGTCGCCTGGGTTAGGGAGGGGTTGGCCGGTAGGGATATCCTTGTCTCATCGCGCACCAGCGACTCCTGTGGCGGGCCGGGCGCAGTGTGCGCTAACCAAGATTGCCAGGTGCACGGTGTTTCCTCCGTCACATTGGTGCGGCTGGCTTCCGGGTTGGATGCGCGCTGTGTTAAGAAGCAGTGCGGCTTGGTTGGGTTGTGTATCGGAGGACGCATGACTTTCAACCTTCGTCTCTCCCGAGCCCGTACGGGAGTTGTAGCGATGAGACAAGATAATAGCTACTAAACAATTGGATACGAAATTGGGGAGAAAACGCGGTAAAAATTCACACAAAATTTTTTTCCCTCAATCTACACACAATACCCCATAATGAAAAGGCAAAAACAGGTTAAGACATTTTTGCACAATTTTAAAAATAAATAAAAACAGAAAGTATTCAGACCCTTTGCTATGAGACTAGAAATTGAGCTCAGATGCATCCTTTTTTCATTGATCATCCTTGATTGAGTCCACCTGTGGTAAATTCATTGGACATGATTTGGAAAGGTCCCATAGTTGACAGTGCACAAACCAAGCCTTGAGGTTGAAGGAATTGTCCGTAGAGCTCCGAGACAGCACTGTGTTGAGGCACAGATTTGGGGAAGGGTACAAAAAAAAATGTCTGCTGCATTTAAAGTCTCCAAGAACACAGTGGCCTCCATCATTCTTAAATTGAAGAAGTTTGGAACCGGCAAGACTCTTCCTAGAGCTGGCCACCCAGCCAAACTGAGCAATCTGGGGAGAAGGGCCTTGGTCAGGGAAGTGACCAAGAACCCGATGGTCACTCTGACAGAGCTCCAGAGTTCCTCTGTGGAGATGAGAGTACCTTCCAGAAGGACAACCATCTCTGAAAAACTCCACCAGTCAGGCCTTTATGGTAGAGTGGCCGCAGTAAAAGGCCCATGACAGCCCGCTTGGAGTTTGCTAAAAGGCACCCAAAGACTCTCAGACCATGAGAAACAAGGTTCTCTGGTCTGATGAAACCAAGATGGAACTCTTAGGCCTGAATGCCAAGTGTCACATCTGGAGGAAACCTGGCACCATCCCTATGGTGAACCATGGTGGTGGCAGTATCATGCTGTGGGGATTTTTTATCAGTGGCAGTGAGACTAGTCAGGATCGAGGGAAAGATGAACGGCGCAAAGTACAGAGAGATCCTTTATGAAACGCTCAGGACAAGACTGGGGCGAAGGTTCACCTTCACACAGCCAAGACAAGTCTCTGAATGGCCATGACTGGCCCAGCCAGAGCCCGGACTTGAACATATCAGGAGAGACCTGAAAATAGCTGTGCAGCGATGCTCCCCATCCAACCTGACAGGGCTTGAGAGGATCTGCAGAGAAGGGAAGAAACTCCACATATACAAGTGTGTCAAGCTTGTACTGTCATACCCAAGAATACTTGACGCTGTAATTGCTGCTAAAGGCGATTCAAAGTACTGAGTAAAGGGTTTGAATGCTAAAGTAAATGTGAGTTTTTTTTATTTGATAAAATGTGCAAATATTTCTAAAAACCTGTTTTTGCTTTGTCAATATGGGGTACTGTGTGTAGATTGAGGGGGGGGGGTGCAATCCATTTTAGAATACGCCTGTAACGTAACAAGTTGTGGAACAAGTCAAAGGGAATACTTTCCGAATGCATTGTAAATTCATTAGGCCCTAATCTATGGATTTCACATGGCTGGGAATACAGATATGCATCTGTTGATCACAGATACCCTACAATTTTTTTTTTTTAAATACAAATGTAAAAAATACAAATAGTCAGGTGCATGGATCAGAAAACCATCTGATGTGATCACCATTTGCCTCATGCAGTGCGACATATTTGCATAGAGTTGATCAGGCTGTCGATTGTGGCCTGTGGAATGTCGTCCCACTCATCTTCATTGGCTGTGTGAAGTTGCTGGATATTGGCGGGAAAGCTGTTGTACACGGCGATCCAGAGCATCCCAAACATGCTCAATGGGTGACATGTCTGGTAAGTATGCAGGCCATGGAAGAACTGGGACATTTTCAGCATCCAGAAATTGTGTACAGATCCTTGCGTCATGGGGTTGCGTATTATCGTGCTGAAACATGAAGTGATGGAGGCGGATGAATGGCACGACAATGCATTAAAATTGCCATTGATAAAATGCAATTCTGTTTGTTGTCCAAAATTTGTCTGCCCATACCATAACACCACCGTGGCACACTCGGCTCACAACATTGACATCAGCAAACCGTCGCCCAAACACTATAAAAACGCTGTCTGCCATCTGCCCGGTACAGTTGAAACCGGTATTCATCCGTGAAGAGCACACTCGCCAGAGTGCCAATGGCCATCGATGGTGAGCATTTGCCCACTGAAGTCAGTTACGTCATCAAACTGCATGGTCTGCGGCTGTGAGGCCGGTTGGACGTACTGCCAAATTCTCCAAAACCACTTTGGAGGCAGCTTATGGCAGAGAAATTAATATTAAATTCTCTGGCAACAGCTCTGGTGAACAGTCAGCATGAAAATTGCGTGCTCCCTCAAAACAGACATTGGTGGCATTGTGTTGTGTGACAAAACCACACATTTTAGAGTGCCCTTTAATTTCCCCCAGCACAAGGTGCACCTGTGTAATGATCATGCTGTTTAATGAGCTTCTTGATATGCCACACCTGTCAGGCGGAAGGATTATCTTATCAAAGGAGGAATGCTCACGAACAGGAATGTAAACAAATGTGTGCACAAAATTTGAGAAATACGCTTTTTGTGCATCTGGAAAATCAGCTCATGAAACATGGGACCAACACTTTACATGTTGCGTTTATATTTTTGTTCAGTGTATTTAAGAACGAAATGTACTTCAAAATTATTCCTTCCACACTTCTGACCACCCAAGACCTGTAGCGGTCATCTTTTCACCCAATCACTTCAGATCTGTGTGTACTCAATGGAGAAAGAAAATATTTTATCAAAAGTTATGGGGCATCAAACTGTGAAAGACAGGACAGCAGCTCTGGGCAAATACATGTCATAAACTTGACTTACAAATACATACAGACATAGGCTATATGTGAAAGTACCTGCAATCTGCTTGATTTAGGCTTAAGGTTTGTACTTTTGAGACTGTTCCATGGTACTGGGCAAATTACATTGAGTTTAATTCAAGTACTTACCTATTTGATCCAGGTCTGAGGGAGATATATTGATTGACAAAATCATATCTACTCACAAACATCTTTACCTGCATCCTCAGCAGTTCCTCCTCTACCACTCTCTTCATCAACTGTCTGTCCTCCTGGTTTAGTGAGTCCCGGCCAACGCATGTCAAATACCGCCCTCTTAAGATGCCAAGAGTCAATGTGCTAGGAGACAGAGTAAGGAGGAAAAAAAGAGGATGAAATAGATACATTTTCAATGAAACAGAGAATGGAAACTGACATTATGACGAATATGACGTAGTGCTGGGGAAATCTTCAGGGGATGTAGTATTTCATTTCCTTAGAGAGACAAGATTATTGGGTAGGGTTTAGACCGTCATTGTACCTAGTTAAACAAAAAATAAGGCACCTTAAAGTTGGTTGCCAACCACCATATAAAATCCACAGAAGGACAACTTTCTTCACAAGAGCTCTGCTCCACAAAGTATAAATGCTCTGACTTCTGCAGAGTGAATTATTAAATTTAACTAGGCAAGTCAGTTAAGAACACATTCTTATTTACAATGAGGGCCTACCCCCGCCAAACCAAGACAACGCTGGGCCAATTGTGCGCAGCCCTATGGGACTCCCAATCACGGCCGGATGTGATACAGTTTGGATTCGAACCAGGGACTGTAGTGCCGCCTCTGGCACTGAGGTGAGGTGCTTAGACCACTGCGCCCTTCGGGGGCCTCAATACAGACATCTATACAGACTCGCCTTTTATGAACGAGTCATTCAGAAAAAAAGAACAACTTTCCAGTCAGTAAAAAGAGTCGTTCAAAAATAACGAACAGCGCTTATGGGTATTGTGAACGAGGCATTCGAGTGGTCTGAGGCAATCGGTAATTAATGAGCGTTTAAGTGCAACTTTAGATGGTTTAGGGAAACAGCTCGAGATTTAACTATGGTTCAAATGATGACCTTAGCTTTTGGGAAACCGGGCCCTGGGCGTTAGAGAGCAGACACGGCAAACAGGGGAACATGCAAGCCAACCACGCAAGAGCGGTGATGGTATGTTAAACCTTTGCCACAAGCTAGCAAGAATTTCCATGCATGATTTGACTTCGTCTAAAGAAACTGCAAAAGGGAGTTTACCTTAGGTCAGGACAATCACGGAGTTGTCCAGAAACGAACCTCCGAATCTGTGTTTCCTCCGCTGACTTCATTTATTAGCCAGATAAAACGTTGCTGCTTGATTATTTTCCCTCCAGATTTGGCACAACATTGCGTAAGCGTAATGACGCAACTAGCTACGTGTTACTTGCTGTTTGTGTCATCATGTGGATTTCAAGACAACAGAACTTTTGGATTTCAAGACAACAGAACTTTTGCACAACGTAGCAACGCCCACTTCCGTCCAACTTCCTACCCTATACATAGCTTCCTGTCAGCCTGATTGTAGCCATACTCGCCCCGAAATCGCTCGTTTTATCATTACCGCAGTATATTAATATAATCATTTCTATAGCTTTTTTAAAAAATCATTCGTGTTTTAAATTCTGTTTATCCGTTCAGTTAGTGTTTTTTGTAATTCGATTGTCTCTTTAGCTAGCAATGTTAGCTACCAGTACCTAGCTAACGTTAGTGCTAATGACGTTAACGTTATTTGTTCCGGCATCTTTATTGAAATTTAGGAAATTAAGATTTCATTGAACCTTATGGTGGGCTTCGACGTCTGAAGGGAGCAGTACCTTCGATGTGGAATAACTACGATGTCCAAAAGATCCTCATGTAACCGATGGGAAGCATCAACTGCATCTGGGCTGTGGCTTGCCTTTTCACAAAACTCCAAGTTTTGGGCCTCTTGTGAAGGCATGGGCCAAGGAGCAATGAGCTATTACTGCAATGCATCTTAACTTTTTTTGTTAATTAACACCTCTGCTTATACTTATACTGTATTATTGACTGTATGTTGGTTTTACTCCATGTGTAACTCTGTCGTTGTATCTGTCGAATTGCTTTGCTTTATCTTGGCCAGGTCGCAATTGTAAATGAGAACTTGTTCTCAACTTGCCTACCTGGTTAAATAAAGGTAAAATAAAAAATTTATAAAAATACTCTGAACAAAATGTTAAAGTTTTTTTACACGGACAAGAGGACAAACATTATTAACGAATTATTTTTAATTAATTAATTTCAGAGATTGGTTTTGTTTTTAATTAATTGAAAGATAAAGGAGCTTCTCCCTTGTTTATTTAGTTTTTCCTGCCTAAGAACTTTTGCATGTACACAATAGTACCAGTCACCCTTCTAATTAGTGAACACCACTGGATCTCTGTATTCTCTCACCTGAAGAGACTATGTGAAGCTGGTCTTCACTGAGCACAAATGTGCAGCCTTGAAAGTTGCCATCTAGGGGCAGTGACGGGAATGCGGGTGTCTCCTTATGGTGAACTGTGTCACGTTGTGATTGTAGGCTGCTGGTAAGACAGGAGGCTCCCCACCTGTACTTTTCCAAAGTGGGATATCTGCTTTTCAGCAGATATCCCCATGCTGCAGATCAATGGCTTGGATAGAGGGTCAAAGCTCTTGTATGCCTCTTCTATCTGGAAAACTGAGAGGTCAGGGAGTGTTCCAAGAAGGGTGCTGGAGTGTACAGCAGCCGCTGTGGTTAGCAAATCTAAACAATGTACTTGAAACCACCTGAAATTAAATAATTTGATATAGTCAAAGTGTAATAGAATATGACCAGCTACTAGGTAATACTCACCTAATCCCTCCTTCTGCCATGCGCTTTTTGGTGGGCTTGGTGATGGTCATTTTTCCTATGGGCCCAGGTTGCAGACCCTGTAAAAAGACAGTACAGGGGCACTATTCTAAATCTAATCATGAGACAATTTATGTTTTCATTAAATAATTTATTAGCATTATGACGTTATTATAACCACATGATGTTATGTGGTATAGCTATTAAAACATGCCATAGTTCTTGGCTTATGCCACTGCTGCTAGGCCTCTGTGCAGCTGTGCACAGGTGGGACGACTGGTGTTCCCATCTGGGAATTGTTTGCAGACTGGAATAGTAATGCAACTGTGTGGTTGCATAATGCAGTGCCAGCAACATATGAACAGTGATGTGTCATTGTTACAGGTTCTTAGGGCTTAAGTACAACCTATGTAAAAAAAAATATTATTTGACTATAAAAATCACTCATGTGTCACGACCAGCAGACAGAAGTGACTGGCGAAACATGCAACAGCCACTAAATTCATTACAGCAATACAGGTTTAAACGTTTCTATTAAGGGTATATGCCCTTGTTTAAATTGAATCTAATGCGTCCAACATAAGAGCTTACATAAACAGCAAGGAAGACAACTGAACAATTACTCCACCAATAACAGTTTCATCGACATGGGCTAAGCCTAGTCCTAGACTAAGCAATGCCTCTTAATGCAGATCTCCATTGACCGTTACTTCTTAGTATGACTAGGCTTCTTAGTAGACTAGGCTTCATCTCTGACTGTGTAATCGGCATGTAGCCTCACAAACAGCTGACTTTTCACCCTACACTCAAACTGTGGTTTCTCATTTTTCCTCATGGACCTGTAGCAGCAAGCCCCTATGCTGACCTCTCGTCACTTTGTCCCTGTTCGAAAACAGTTTGGAATAAAAATGAGAAATGTTAGCTAGCTACTGTAAAATGCATTTCTTAAACTATGTTACAGCTTTGAATAAACGTCCTTGTCTGGTCTGATAGGCAAATTGGCAAAATGTACCTTCATAGTTGAAAAGGTAACTGGAGACAAAGTTTGAATCCTTTTTTCAACTTGGAGGTCGGTGCTTTGCTACTGGTCTTGGCCAGACGATACAGTGCCTTGCGAAAGTATTCGGCCCCCTTGAACTTTGCGACCTTTTGCCACATTTCAGGCTTCAAACATAAAGATATAAACTGTATTTTTTTGTGAAGAATCAACAACAATTGGGACACAATCATGAAGTGGAACGACATTTATTGGATATTTCAAACTTTTTTAACAAATCAAAAACTGAAAAATTGGGCGTGCAAAATTATTCAGCCCCCTTAAGTTAATACTTTGTACCGCCACCTTTTGCTGCGATTACAGCTGTAAGTCGCTTGGGGTATGTCTCTATCAGTTTTGCACATCGAGAGACTGACATTTTTTCCCATTCCTCCTTGCAAAACAGCTCGAGCTCAGTGAGGTTGGATGGAGAGCATTTGTGAACAGCAGTTTTCAGTTCTTTCCACAGATTCTCGATTGGATTCAGGTCTGGACTTTGACTTGGCCATTCTAACACCTGGATATGTTTATTTTTCAACCATTCCATTGTAGATTTTGCTTTATGTTTTGGATCATTGTCTTGTTGGAAGACAAATCTCCGTCCCAGTCTCAGGTCTTTTGCAGACTCCATCAGGTTTTCTTCGAGAATGGTCCTGTATTTGGCTCCATCCATCTTCCCATCAATTTTAACCATCTTCCCTGTCCCTGCTGAAGAAAAGCAGGCCCAAACCATGATGCTGCCACCACCATGTTTGACAGTGGGCATGGTGTGTTCATTGTGATGAGCTGTGTTGCTTTTACGCCAAACATAACGTTTTGCATTGTTGCCAAAAAGTTCAATTTTGGTTTCATCTGACCAGAGCACCTTCTTCCACATGTTTGGTGTGTCTCCCAGGTGGCTTGTGGCAAACTTTAAACAACACTTTTTATGGATATCTTTAAGAAATGGCTTTCTTCTTGCCACTCTTCCATAAAGGCCAGATTTGTGCAATATACGACTGATTGTTGTCCTATGGACAGAGTCTCCCACCTCAGCTGTAGATCTCTGCAGTTCATCCAGAGTGATCATGGGCCTCTTGGCTGCATCTCTGATCAGTCTTCTCCTTGTATGAGCTGAAAGTTTAGAGGGACGGCCAGGTCTTGGTAGATTTGCAGTGGTCTGATACTCCTTCCATTTCAATATTATCGCTTGCACAGTGCTCCTTGGGATGTTTAAAGCTTGGGAAATCTTTTTGTATCCAAATCCGGCTTTAAACTTCTTCACAACCGTATCTCGGACCTGCCTGGTGTGTTCCTTGTTCTTCATGATGCTATCTGCGCTTTTAACGGACCTCTGAGACTATCACAGTGCAGGTGCATTTATACGGAGACTTGATTACACACAGGTGGATTGTATTTATCATCATTAGTCATTTAGGTCAACATTGGATCATTCAGAGATCCTCACTGAACTTCTGGAGAGAGTTTGCTGCACTGAAAGTAAAGGGGCTGAATAATTTTGCACGCCCAATTTTTCAGTTTTTGATTTGTTAAAAAAGTTAGAAATACCCAATAAATGTCATTCCACTTCATGATTGTGTCCCACTTGTTGTTGATTCTTCACAAAAAAATACAGTTTTATATCTTTATGTTTGAAGCCTGAAATGTGGCAAAAGGTCGCAAAGTTCAAGGGGGCCGAATACTTTCGCAAGGCACTGTATACATCCGTTACTGTTATCTTTGGCAGCTCTTGCAAGCTCCTGGAGTAAAACAGTGCCATGGTTGGTAAGGGACGGGGGTGTTGACGAATTGCTAGCCACCTTACTAGTTAGGGTGATAATAAACTCAGCAAAAAAAGAAATGTCCCTTTTTCAGGATCCTGTCTTTCAAAGATAACTTTACAGATCTTCGGTTTAAACACCGTTTCTCATGCTTTTTTTTATTTATTTGATTTCACCTTTATTTAACTAGGTAGGCTAGCTGAGAACAAGTTCTCATTTACAACTGCGACCTGGCCAAGATAAAGCATAGCGTGTGAACAGACAACAGAGTTACACATGGAGTAAACAATAAACAAGTCAATAACACAGTAGAAAAAAAAGAGTCTATATACATTATCTGCAAAAGGCATGAGGAGGTAGGCGAATAATTACAATTTAGCAGATTAACACTGGAGTGATAAATGATCAGATGGTCATGTGCAGGTAGAGATACTGGTGTACAAAAGGGCAGAAAAGTAAATAAATAAAAACAGTATGGGGATGAGGTAGGTAAATTGGGTGGGCTATTTACCGATGGACTATGTACAGCTGAAGCGATCGGTTAGCTGCTCAGAAAGGAGATGTTTAAAGTTGGTGAGGGAGATAAGATTTTTGCAATTCGTTCCAGTCACAGGCAGCAGAGAACTGGAAGGAAAGGCGGCCAAATGAGGTGTTGGCTTTAGGGATGATCAGTGAGATACACCTGCTGGAGCGCGTGCAACGGGTGGGTGTTGCCATCGTGACCAGTGAACTGAGATATGGCGGAGCTTTACCTAGCATGGACTTCTCAGTGGGTCTGGCGACAAATATGTAGCGAGGGCCAGCCG
Organism: Oncorhynchus kisutch; assembly: GCF_002021735.2. NCBI lineage: Eukaryota > Metazoa > Chordata > Actinopteri > Salmoniformes > Salmonidae > Oncorhynchus > Oncorhynchus kisutch. Next base: position 59,591,402 of record NC_034179.2, on the reverse strand, counting down.
ACTAGAGCATACAGGTCGCAGTGGTGGGTGGTATAAGGTGCTTTAGTAACAAAACGGATGGCACTGTGATAAACTGCATTCAGTTTGCTGAGTGAGTATTGGAAGCTATTTTGTAGATGACATCGCCGGCTCGGAAACCAGATGGCACAGCGGAGAAGGTACGGTGGGATTCGAGATGGTCAGTGATCTGTTTGTTGACTAGGCTTTCGAAGACCTGAGATAGGCAGGGCAGGATGGATATAGGTCTGTAACAGTGGGTCCAGGGTGTCTCCCCCTTTGAAGAGGGGGATGACTGCGGCAGCTTTCCAATCCTTGGGGATCTCAGACGATATGAAAGAGAGGTTGAAGACGCTGGTAATAGGGGTTGCGACAATGGCGGCGGATAGTTTCAGAAATAGAGGGTCCATATTGTCACGCCCAGCTGATTTGTCAGAACATCTGCTATCTGGATTTGGGTAAAGGAGAAGCTGGGGAGGCTTGGGCGAGTAGCTGCGCGGGGGGGGGGGGGGGGGGGGGGGGGCTGTTGGCTGAGGTTGGAGTAGCAGGAGAAAGGCATGGCCAGCCGTTGAGAAATGCTTGTTGAAGTTTTCGATTATCATGGATTTATCGGTGGTGACCGTGTTACCTAGCCTCAGTGCAGTGGGCAGCTGGGAGGAGGTGCTCTTGTTCTCCATGGACTTTACAGTGTCCCAGAACCTTTTTGGAGTTAGAGCTACAGGATGCAAATTTCTGCTTGAAAAAGCTGGCCTTTGCTTTCCTGACTGACTGCGTGTTTTGGTTCCTGACTTCCCTGAACAGTTGCATATCACGGGGACTATTCGATGCTATTGCAGTCCGCCACAGGATGTTTTTGTGCTGGTCGAGGGCAGTCAGGTCTGGAGTGAACCAAGGGCTATATCTGTTCTTAGTTCTGCATTTTTGTCTAAGATGGTGCATGCTTGTCTAAGATGGTGAGGAAGTTACTTTTAAAGAATTACCAGGCATCCTCAACTGACGGGATGAGGTCAATATCCTTCCAGGATACCCGGGCCAGGTCGATTAGAAAGGCCAGCTCGCAGAAGTGTTTTAGGGAGCGTTTGACAGTGCTGAGGGGTGGTCGTTTGACTGCGGACCCGTAGCGCATACAGGCAATGAGGCAGTGATCGCTGAGATCCTGATTGAAGACAGCAGAGGTGTATTTGGAGGGCCAGTTGGTCCGGATAACGTCTATGAGGGTGCCCTTGTTTACAGATTTAAGGTTGTACCTGGTGGGTTCCTTGATTTGTGTGAGCCACAAACAATTAATGAACATGCACCTGTGGAACGGTCGTTAAAACACTAACAGTTTACAGACGGTAGGCAATTAAGGTCACAGTCACAACTTAGTAGAAAGGCCGATTCAGTGTCCTGACTCTGAAAAACACCAAAAGAAAGATGCCCAGGGTCCCTGCTCATCGGCATGAACGTGCCTTAGGCATGCTGCAAGGACGCATGAGGACTGCAGACGTGGCCAGGGCAATAAATTGCAGTGTCCGTGCTGTGAGACGCCTAAGACAGCACTACAGGGAGACAGGACGGACAGCTAATCATCCTCGCAGTGGCAGACCACGTGTAACACCGACACAGGATCGGTACATCCAAACATCACACATGCGGGACAGGTACAGGATGGCAACAACAAGAACGCACAATCCCTCCATCAGTGCTCAGACTGTCCGCAATAGGCTGAGAGGCTGGACTGAGGGCTGGTAGGCCTGTTGTAAGGCAGGTCCTCACCAGACATTGGCAATAACGTCCCCTATGGGCACAAACCCACCGTTGCTGGACCAGACAGGACTGGCAAAAAGTGCTCTTCACTGACGAGTTGCGGTTTTGTCTCACCAGGGGTGATGGTCGGATTCACGTTTATCGTCAAAGGAATGAGCGTTACACCGAGGACTGTACTCTGGAGTGGGATCGATTTGGAGGTGGATGGTCCGTCATGGTCTGGGGCGGTGTGTCACAGCATCATCGGACTGCCTGCAATGACAACAAGCTCAATCTCACGCTGTGCGTTACAGGGAAGACATCCTCCTCCCTCGCTGAAAATAAGCGCAGTTGACCGTGAGGATGTTTCTTTTTTTGCTGAGTTTAGCTAACTAAGAGACAAAGAACACAATCAAATTACAAAAATCTCTAACTGAACGGATAAGCAGAATTGTTAATAAGAATGATCCAAATTAAAAGCTATAGAAATGAAATCTTAATATAATGGGATAATGATACGAGACTTAGAGTCTAGTATGGCTACAATCAAGTTTACAGGACATGTATCGGGTAGGAAGTTGAGCGGAAGTGGGCGTTGCAAAAGGTCTTAGACTCTCGCAAAAAAAAGGGCGAATCATGACGTCAGTAATCTCCAGGTTGGCGCTCTGGAATTCCGAGATGGATGACCGTTCAAAATATTTTTCTCGAGTTCAGTCGTCTTGAACTCACTGAAGTTGGAAGTCTTTCTTTTACGCGTGCTATGTTAGTTTCGTCACTAGTTAACAGACACAAAAATGGCTAAACCCCGCCTCTCTACAATTTATCTTCTTAATTTTATTTTAAACTTAAGCCATTGCATGATTTAGGCAGGAGCTCATAGGAGCAAAGTACCGGAACCATAACATTTCTACTGCTTGAGCTTCGGTTCCTATTATTGAATCTCAGCAAACGTATTGTGGAGCTCCTTCACCTAAATGTAAACAGTACCGTATTCCAAAATGAGTACCTGAAACTATTTCAGTCCAAGTCAAGCACTGACCTGACATTTACACACTGCTAACCTTAAAAGCTAGCCAATTTTGACTTTCTGGCTGTGTAATCTAGTGTAAACCGTATGTTTGGCTCTACGAGTTACCTAGAGGGGCATATTTTTTTTAATGTAACCTTTATTTAACTAGGCGAGTCAGTTCAGAATAAATTCTTATTTACAATGACGACCTACACCGGCCTAACCCGGACGACGCTGGGCCAAGTGTGCGCCGCCCTACAAGACTCCCAATCACGGCTGGTTGTGATACAGCCTGGATCTCAATAATATAATGCGGCCCTTCTCGTCATTCACCTGCATTAATGGAAAGGTGAATGCATATTCATTCATCTGTCCATTCGAGAAGATTAAGAGGACAGGAAGAGTGGGATTTTCCACTCGCTCTAACACACAAAACACCAAGAAGCAGGGTTCAGATTTTTATTGAGAATGTTGATGGTCCATAAAATATCTAAATTCCCAGATAGTTACAATATCACAAAGAACATTTGACGGGGGAAAAAATTGTTTGCCCATCTTGGCAGACACTATGGAACGGTTTTCTTGACCCAGATTAAGCCCCTAGTCCTGGATTAAAAAACATTTGCAAATGCGTTTTATTCCAGGACTGCCTCAAACTTCTTTTTTTATAGGATTAGGATGTGAGATTTACCTGCCAGATTACATGCTTCTATGGGTTAACAAGTGTCCAATAACCCCTGGGACATAAACACTTCCCAGGTTCAGATCACTTCCTTCATTTCACCTGTTAATTAATTAATTTTTTGTGATCAGACTTTAGTGTGAGGAAGGAATATGTACCAAATTGAATACAAAGACTTAAACATGATTTTTAGAGCCAAATAAAGCCTGATTTCACCATCAGACAACATGAAATCCTGTTTCAATTAGGCACGGTAGCATCATGGACAAAAACATATTAAAACATGATTTAGCAAGTCAATGTGTACACATGAACTCACATGGCAGTTAAACATGACCATACGTGACATTGGATGAGCATGGCATCAAGTGTCAGTTAGGAAAGTGATCAGTGCATAAACTGGTCAAAATATCAAATCAGATCAGCACCCTCAACACATACAATTCCCACCAACATCTATACAGAATAAATAATGTATTTAAAGTTATATAAAAGGACAAATTAACCAAATAATAAATAGAGACAAATACATACAACAGTAATCAATTCAAAAGGAATAAACATCCAGCAATGCTCAGCAGTCTCATTGTCTCTAACCTACTACCACCACCTCACTCCACCATCCCGGTTCCCTTTTAGTGCAGTTAAAGTACCTTAGTTGAACCAGCGAACCCCTTCATCTTCCAGTCACATCACCACCACCCAAACCTGGTCGGGAGATAGCCCAATCTAGCCCCTAGGTATTTGCAGACCTATGCTGTGGTCCAATTCTCTCTACCTTTCTCCCATAATTGTGCACATTCATTAGTGTATTAGTCCCACCTTTTGGGTTAGGGGTCATTTTCCCCAATCGGGCACCAAAAATAATAAATCTCAGTCCTTGATAATAAGCATCTTGAAGTCCCACATCTGCTTCCTTATATAAGAACCTGTACCACCCCCCACTAAACATCCGCCCTAACCTCTCCATGCAAATACCCCGCCGCCAAACAACCTGTATCTTTACCCTGCCGCTAACTTCCTCTTTTTTCTCAGTCCTTATACACAGTCTGTTGGCCATGTCCTCTCTCATCGTGCATGATATGCCTCCTCACGTGGATCCTCCTCACCCTTCGGTCCCCTGCGCTGGCCCCCTCCTCCTCTGATTGGCTGGCCCCAGGCGATGATGACTCCAAAAGGGCCACGCCTCCCGGGCCAGAACCACGCCCATTCTCATAGATGAGGATGTTGAGGGTCTCCTCAAAGATGCGGGCTTCAGGAAACTCCACCTGACAGGGAGAAGGAAGAGCAGGACACAGGAAGGCAAAGAATGGGTAGAGAATTAGAGAATTCTATATTAAAGTGCCTTCGGAAAGTACTAAGAATCCCTTGACTTTTTCCAACAATTTGTTACATTACAGCCTTATTCTAAAATGTATTAAATTTTTATTTTTTTTACCTCAATCTACACAACACCATAATGACAGCAAAAGCAGGTAGAAACTTTTTTTTTTTTTAACATTTACATAAGTATTCAGACCCTTTACTCAGTACTTTGTTCAAGCACCTTTGGCAGTGATTAAAGCCTCGAGTCTTGGGTATTACGCTACAAGCTTGGCACACCTGTATTTGGGGAGTTTCTCCCATTCTCTGCAGATCCTCTTAAGCTCTGTCAGGTTGGATGGGGAGTGTTGCTGCACAGCTACTTTCAGGTCTTTCCAGAAATGTTAGATAGGGAGACATGTCCACTCCTGCATTGTCTTGGCTCCATGCTTAGGGTCATTGTCCTGTTGGAAGGTGAACCTTTGCCCCAGTCTGAGGTACTGGGCGCTCTGGAGCAGGTTTTCGTCAAGGATCTCTCAGTACTTTGCGCAGTTCATCTTTCCCTCGATCCTGACCAGTCTCCCAGTCACTGCCGCTGAAAAACATCCCATCATGATGCTGCCACCATGCTTCACCGTAGGGGTGGTGCCAGGTTTCCTCCAGACGTGACGCTTGGCATTTAGGCCAAAGCGTTCAATCTTGGTTTCCAGAGAATCTTGTTTCTCATGGTCAGAGTCTTTAGGTGCCTTTTGGCAAACTCCAAGCGGGCTTATGCCTTTTACTGAGGAGTGGATTGCTCAGTTTGGCCTAGCCAACTCTAGGAAGAGTCTTGGTGGTTCCAAACTTCTTCCAATTAAGAATGTTCTTGGGGACCTTCAATGCTGCAGAAATGTTATGATACCCTTCCCCAGATCTGTGCCTGGACACATTGCTGTCTTGGAGCTCTACGGACAGTTCCACTGAATTCATGGCTTGGTTTTTGCTCTGACATGCACTGTCAATAGGACCTTAAATAGACAGGTGTGTGCCTTTCCAAATCATATCCTATCAATTGATTTTACCACAAGTGGACTCCAATCAAGTTATAGAAACATCAAGGGTAAACTGAATGCACCGGAGCTCAATTTCAAATCTCATGGCAAAGGGTCTGAATACTTATGTAAATAAGGTATCAGTTTACATTTGTAAAATGTTCTTAACTTGTTTTCCCTTTGTCATTATGGGGTAGTGTGTGTAGTTCCATTTTGGAATAAGGCAGTAACATAACTAATGTGGAATAAAATTCAAGGGGTCTGAATACTTTCCGAAGGCACTTTACCAATTAAGTAGAAAAAAAAAAAAAGAAATATACAAAAAAATAACTGTTCACACCCCTTTACTTTTTAAACATAATTAAATTGAGATGTTTTGGTCACTAGCATTCATACAATGATCCATAATGTCAAGTGGAATTGTTTGTTGGAAATTTTGAAGAATTAATAAAAAAAATAAAAAAAGGGTAAATGCCTTGAGTCAATAAGTGTTCAACCCCTTTGTTATGGCAAGCCTAAATAAGTTCAGGAGTGAAAATGTGCTTAACAAGTCACATAAGTTGCATGGACTCATTGTGTGCAATAAGTGTTTAACATGATTTTTGAATGACTACCCCACACATTACAATTAACTGTAAAGTCCGAGTCGAGCACTGACTTTCAAACAGATTCAACCACAAAGACCAGGGAGGTTTTCCAATGCCTTGCAAAGAAGGGCACCTATTGGTAGATGGGGGGGGGGGGGAAGCAGACATTGAATATCCCTTTCAACATGAAGTTAAATCACACTTTTGATGTTGTATCAATACACCGAATGACTACAAAGATACAGGCGTCCTTCCTAAAATCAGTTGCCGGAGAGGAAGGAAACCGCTCAGGGATTTTGCCATAAGTCCAAAGATGACTTGAAAACAGTGAGTTTACTGGCTGTGATAGGAGAAAACTGAGGATGAATCAACAACATTGGAGTTACTCCACAATACTAACCTAATTGACAGAATACAAATGTTCCAAAACAGGCACTAAAGTGATACATCAAAGCAATTGGTAAAGCACTTTACTTTGTGTCCTGAATACAAAGGTAACGTTTGGGGTAAATCCAATACAACACATTACAGACTACCACTCTCCATATTTTCAAGCACAGTGCTGGCTACATCATGTTATGAGTATTAGGGCTGGGCGAAATGGCATACAAATCATACCTACATTTTTTCGAACTTATGGCTGATTCACGATATACACTACATATCCACATAATTTTGGTCACCTGCTTGTCAAACATTCATTCCAGAATCATGGGCATTAATATGGAGTTGGTCCCCCCTTCGCTGCTTAACAACCTCCACTCTTCTGGGACGGCTTTCCACTAGATGTTGGAACATTGCTGCGGGGACTTGCTTCCATTCAGTCACAAGAGTATTAGTGAGGTCAGGCACGGATGTTGGGCAATTCGGCCTGTCTCGCAGTCAGTGTTCCAATTCATCCCATACGTGTTCGATGGGGTTGAAGTCCAAGCTCTGTGCAGGCCAGGAAAGTGCTTTCAAAATAAATCGACAACCCATTTCTGTATGGAGATCGCTTTGTGCACGGGGCATTGTGATGCTGAAACAGGAAAGGGCTTTCCCCAAACTGTTGCCACAAAGTTGGAAGCACAGAATCATCTAGAATGTATGCTGTAGCATTAAGATTTCCCATCACTGTAACTAAGGGGCCTAGCCTGAACCATGAAACAAACTCAGATTTGTCCGTCGGACTTCCAGATGGTGAAGCGTGATTCATCACTCCAAAGAACAGGTTTCCACTGCTCCAGAGTCCAATGGCCGCGAGCTTTACACCACTCCAGCCGACACTTGGCATTGCGCATGGTGATCTTAGGGTTGTGTGCGGCTGCTTGGCCATGGAAAACTATTTCATGAAGCTCCCGACAAACAGTGCTGACAGCTGCTTCCAGAGGCAGTATGGAACTCGGTAATGTGTAAATATTTGTATGAACATAGTAAGATTCCAGACAAGTGAATAACAGAAATTGAATAATGTGTCCCTGAACAAAGGGGGGGGGGGGGGGGGGTTTAATATGTTCGGACCCCATGAAGGTAATGGGGATCCCTAATAAATACAAAAGTTGGTCCGAAAGCAACCTGGATATAGAGGGTCCATCTATCGGCGTACGTGAACATGAATAGATTACCTTGAAAACAAAAGGCAGACATCTTGGGCGCAGTCTCCAGTTCTTATTAAACCTCAGGGACACAGCACAGAAAGGGTGAAGGATACGAGACCAAAAAGACATGAGAACTAGCGGACATGAACGCTAATAAAAATTGGAAAATAAATCATTATTCTTGCGATTACAGGCATTTGGAATATCGCGCAAAAACATACATTCTAATTAATCCTATATCTCGCCCAGCCCTAACGGGTATTCTTGTAATCATTAAGGAGTGGGGAGTTTTTCAAGATAAAAAAATAAATAAACAGAATGGAGCTTAGCACAGGCAAAATCCTAGAGGATAACCTGGTTTAGTCTGCTTTCCACCAGACACTGGTAAATGAATTCACCTTTCAGTAGGACAATAACCTAAAACACAAGGTCAAATCTAAACTGGAATTGCTTACCAAGACCGTGAATGAGTGGCTGAGTTACAGTTGACTTAAATAGCTTGAAAATACAAGGCAAACCCTGAAAATGGTTGTCTAGCAATGACCGACAACCAACTTGCCAGAGCTTGAATAATTTTGAAAATAATAAAAAAATGGGCAAATGTTATACAATCCAGGTGTGGAAAGCTTTATCCAGAAATACTCACAGCTGGTGAGTATTCCAAAGGTGATTCTAACATGTATTGACTTTTTTTTTTTTTTTTTTAATTGTTCGACTTTGAAACAAGAGTATTTTACGTCGTTACACAAAAATGTAAATTAAATCAATTTTAATCCCACTTTAACAGCAAAATGTGGAAAAAGTCAAGGGGTGTAAATACCTTGAAGGCACTGTATACCCTAGCATTTACCTAAACCCTGATGTTGCTAGCCTCCATGTTAGTGTTTAAGCTGTGGAAGCTCAGAGTGAAATTGGTTTAATTGGGCTTACCTTGGTCTGTTTCTTCTCAGTGGCGTAGACAATGGATGTGCAGCACACCTCAGCGATCTTGCGGCCCTCACCGTAGAAGGACCAGCAGCAGATCTCGTCCCCGAGCACGTCCTTGACAAACAGGACACGCCCGTTGAAGCGCAGCCCCAGTTTATCAAACAGCTCAATGTTTTTCAGCAGGTTGTCGTCCGAGTTACTGAAGGAGAGGGAAAAGCAAGGAGTTGGGTCAATTCCTAAGACAGCACCATTGTCAACATACACATGCAGAGAGCATGAGATCCTGACTTGAGATGCATCACCCCTTGGCAACAATGCCTGACATGCATGAAACACTGAAATCTCAAAGTGAAATATTTGGTTTTACATTTCTCAGAGTAGGCAGTAACTAATGTAACTTTTTTGTTGCTTAGCTTAATTGTGGCAGAGCTTGCTAAAATAGAGACTTTGAGCATGGAATCACCTATAAAGTCAACAGCAGCTATAACATGACTACCTATTGGATATACCTAAACTCCCAGGCAATGTTCCCTCTAAGCTGCACACATGCGGCCACGCAACTCAGGATTTCCGCGCAGAACAAATGCTGGCCCGTGCAAGATTAAACTTAACTAAAAGGGGCAACTCGTGTACACATTTCCTTAAACAGATAGTTTCCTTCTAATGTGGGAATTGTGATCAAATCAACAAAGTATCAGCCACTTTCAATGCAACAAACCTTAAGCTTGAGTCAGTGATTTTGATGTAGTAGGCGGTCTTTCAATCATCTGCTGTTGAATGTGCTTTTGAGATCAAAGAGCAGATCTTGCAACCCTCACCTTGCACATTTGTTGATATTCTTTGCTATTTTGCAAGTTATTTGCCCAGTTATAGCATTTTTTTAGTCAACAATGGGAGAGTGATTGCATCCAATAAAAGCACAAAACATGAACATTTCTTGCCATCTTTCAAAAGAGTCAGGTAAGAGCTTAGATTTTGTCTTAAAAAAAAAAACGTTGTATTTTGAGACGGGCTATTTTGAGACGGGCTTGAATATGCAAAAAGAAGCCAATAGGCAGAAGGTAGCCTACATTGCCTGATTCTTTATTGTATTAATAAAATGACTGATTTTGTAAAATTTGTTTCTTGCATCATACAAACGCAATAGCCTACAACGCAATTTCCAGTCACCTATTACGCCCTGCATAATGTTTTTAAAGTCTCATGAAATGTAGGCCGACATTGAACACATAGTAGGCTAAAATAGGCTACATATTCCCCCCCCCCCCCCCGAAAAAAATTGTATTTCCTTATGAAAATGTTATGGGATGCATTTGCATTGTTTTTCCTTGTCAGGCCACTCTGGTAGGCCTATTAGGATCAAATAGCCACAGTAGCCTATTTGGCCACCATCTAAAACGTTAACTTAAAGGGGGGTAGGAGTTGAACTTCAAAGTAAACGTGTGCCGGAAGTTGAATAGAATGCCCAGTATTCAAGTTTCCAATCCCAAGACCTGAAATTTGCTCAGTTTGTGAAAAATGGAGGGAACATTGTGCCTGGGTATCAACAGTACCTGGGATGCTTTTGTAGTAGTATTAGTTGAGATAGCTCTGAATTGTTATCGTAGTTCATGCAGATGAGAAATCAGGCCTGGGCTAAAGCAAGGAAAATAGACTTGTGTTGCCCTTATATTAATTTAGCCACTCCAAAATATGATAAAAAAAATATATACAGTACCAGCCAAAAGTTTGGACACCTACTCATTCAAGGGTTTCTTTATTTTTGCTATTTTCTACATTGTACAATAATAGTGAAGACATCAAAACTATGAAATAACATATGGAATCATGTAGTAACCCCAAAAAAGTTAAGCAAATAAAAATATATTTGAGGAGATTCAACGTAGCCACCCTTTGCCTTAATGATAGCTTTGCACACTCTTAACATTCTCTCAACCATCTTCATGAGATAGTTGAAATGCATTCCAGGTGACTAACAGGTGTACCTTGTTTAAAGTTCATTTGTGGAATTTCTTTCCTTCTTAATGCGTTTGAGCCAATCAGTTGTGTTGTGACAATGTTGGAGAGGCATACAGAAGATATGGACTTGGGCTTTTACCAAGTAGGGCTATTATGGCAAGAACAGCTCAAAGAAGCATCAACAGTCCGTTACTTTAAGACATGAAGGTCAGTCAATCCAGAACATTTCAAGAACTTTGAAGGTTTCTTCAAGTGCAGTCGCAAAAAACATCAAGCGCTATGATGAAACTGGCTCTCAAGGACCGCCACAGGAAAGGAAGTCCCAGAGTAACATCTGCTGAACAGGATAAGTTAAGAGTTACCAGCCTCATAAATTGTAGCCCAAATAAATGCTTCAGAGTAACAGTAACAGACACATCAACTGTTCAGAGGAGACTGCGTGAATCAAGCATTCATGGTCAAAATATTTCAAAGAAATCACTACTAAAGGACACCAATAAGAAGAGACTTACTTGGGTCAAGAAACATGAGCAATGGACATTAGACCGGTGGAAATCTGTTCTTTGGTCTGATGAGTCCAAATTTGAGGTTTAGACGAACGGATGCTCTCTGCATGTGTGGTTCCCACTGTGAACCGTGGCAGTGGTGTGATGGTGTGGGGAATTCAAGGCACACTTAACCAGAATGGCTATCACAGCATTATGCAGCTACACACCAGCCCATCTGGTTTGTGCTTAGCGGGACTATCATTTGTTTTCAACAGGGCAATGACCCAACACCTCCAGGCTGTGATGGAGTGATGTATCAAATGACCTGGCCTCTACAATCACCCGACCTCAACCAAACTGAGATGGTTTGGGATGAGTTGGACGCAGAGTGAAGGAAGACCAGCCAACAAGTGATCAGCATATGTGTGAACTACTTCAAGACTGTTGTAAAAGTACTCCAGGTGAAGCTGGTTGAGAGAATGCCAAGAGTGAGCAAAGCTGTCATTCAGGCAAAGGGTGGCTACTTTGAAGAATCTAAAATAGAAAACACATTGTAATTTCTCCCTCACTTTTTTTGGTTACTACATGACCCAATGTGTTATTTCATAGTTTTGATGTCTCACTATTATTCTACAATGTAGAAAATAGTACAAATAAAGAAACACCCTTGAATGAGTAGGTGTCCAAACTTTTGACTGGTAGTGTATATAAACTCGGGATGGTAACGTTGTCAGTAAAAAAATATGAAGTATATAGAAAAGCTAATTAAGCTACAAAAAAAGGGGCAAAAAAAGTATTTAGTCAGCCACCAATTGTGCAAGATCTCCCATTTAAAAAGATGAGGTCTGTAATTTATCATAGTTACACTTCAACTATGACAGACAAAATGAAAAAAAAAAAAAAAGAAAATCCAGAAAATCACATTGTAGGATTTAATGAATTTCTTTACAAATTATGGTGGAAATTAAGTATTTGGTCAATAACAAAAGTTTCTCAATAATTTGTTATATACCCTTTGTTGGCAATGACAGAGGTCAAACGTTTTCTGTAAGTCTTCACAAGGTTTTCACACACTGTTGCTGGTATTTTGGCCCATTCCTCCATGCAGATCTCCTCTAGAGCAGTGGTGTTTTGGGGCTGTTGCTGGGCAACACGGACTTTCAACTCCCTCCAAAGATTTTCTATGGGGTTGAGATCTGGAGACTGGCTAGGCCACTCCAGGACCTTGAAAGGCTTCTTACGAAGCCACTCCTTCGTTTCCCGGGTGGTGTGTTTGGGATCATTGTCATGCTGAAAGACCCAGCCACGTTTCATCTTCAATGCCCTTGCTGATGGAAGGATGTTTTCACTCAAAATCTCACGATACATGGCCCCATTCATTCTTTCCTTTACACGGATCAGTCGTCCTGGTCCTTTTGCAGAAAAACAGCCCCAAAGCTTAATGTTTCCACCCCCATGCTTCACAGTAGGTATGGTGTTCTTTGGATGCAACTCAGCATTCTTTGTCTTCCAAACACGACAAGTTAAAAATAAGTTATATTTTGGTTTCATCTGACATTCTCCTAATTTTCTTCTGGATCATCCAAATGCTCTCTTGCAAACTTCAGACGGGCCTGGACATGTACTGGCTTAAGCAGGGGGACACATCTGGCACTGCAGGATTTGAGTCCCTGGCGGTGTAGTGTGTTACTGATGGTAGGCTTTGTTACTTTGGTCCCAGTTCTCTGCAGGTCATTCACTAGGTCCCCCTGTGTGGTTCTGGGATTTTTGCTCACCGTTCTTGTGATCATTTTGACCCCACGGGGTGAGATCTTGCGTGGAGCCTCAGATCGAGGGAGATTATCAGTGGTCTTGTATGTCTTCCATTCCCTAATAATTACTCCCACAGTTGATTTCTTCAAACCAAGCTGCTTACCTATTGCAGATTTAGTCTTCCCAGCCTGGTGCAGGTCTACAATTTTGTTTCTGGTGTCCTTTGACAGCTCTTTGGTCTTGGCCATAGTGGAGTTTGGAGTGTGACTGTTTGAGGTTGTGGACAGGTGTCTTTTATACTGATAACAAGTTCAAACAGGACCCATTAATACAGGTAATGATTGGAGGACAGAGGAGCCTCTTAAAGAAGAAGTTGCAGGTCTGTGAGAGCCAGAAATCTTGCTTGTTTGTAGGTGACCAAATACTTATTTTCCACCATAATTTGCAAATAAATTCATAAAAAATCCTACAATGTGATTTTCTGGATTATTTTTATCATTTTGTCTGTCATAGTTGAAGTGTACCTATGATGAAAATTACAGGCCTCTCATCTTTTTAAGTGGGAGAACTTGCACAATTGGTGGCTGACTAAATACTTTTTTGCCCCACTGTATATATTTTAAAATAAGCCCATGTTTGAGAACGAAGTCACCAAAATAAAAACCTAGACAATCAGGGAGAATTTGAGTCACTCAGCATAAGCCATGGCAAAATGTGTAGAATTGCAGGAAATTTGTTTTAACCCTTAGAAACTCAGATCCAGTTTTCCTTGGATAAAAATAAAAATCAGGGGTGATAGGACTGCCCAAGGAGACTCCAGATAACATACAATATTTATGATATACAAAAGAAATCTATGCAAATGTGAAATTGATGATAAAAAGATTGTGGGGGCTTTGTTAGACCTCAGTGCGCCTTTTCACATTATCGATCATAGTCTACTGCTGGAAAAACGTATGGCTTTACAACCCATGTTATATCGTGGATAAAGAGTTCCTCTAACAGAACACAAAGGGTGTTCTTTAATGGAAGCCTCTACAACATAATCCTGGTAGAATCAGGAATTCCCCAGGGCATCTGTCTAGGCTCCTTACTTTTTAAATCTTTACAAATGACATGCCACTGGCTTTGAGTAACTACTCACTATAGAGTGTAGTGCGTACAGCCCAGCACGTCACTGAGGCCAAGCTTCCTGCCATCCAGGACCTCTATACCAGGCTGTGTCAAAATAAGGCCAGAAAAATTGCCAAAGACTCCAGCCACCCTAGTCATAGACTGTTCTCTACGCTACCGCACGGCAAGCGGTACCAGAGCACCAAGTCTAGGTCCAAAAGGCTTCTTAACAGAGTCTACCCCCAAGCCATAAGACTCCTGAAAAGCTAATCAAATGGCTACCTGGACTATTTGCAATGTCCCCCCACCCCCATTTTTACACTGCTGCTACTCTGTTTATCCATGCATAGTCACCTTACCTCTACCTACATATTACCTCAATTGGCTCGATTAACCGGTGCCCCCGCACATTGGCCCTGCACCAGTACCCCCTGTATATAGCCTCGCTTCTGTCATTTTAGTATTGCTCCTTAATTATTATTATTTATTTTTTTACTTCAGTTTATTTTAGCAAATACTTTAACTTTTTTCCATAAAGCTGCATTGTTGGCCAAGGACTTGTATAATAAGTAAGCATTTCACTGGCTATTTGAAGAATCTGAAATATTTTGATTTGTTTACACTTTTTTGGTTCCGACATGTTTCCACGTGTGTTATTTCAGTGTTGTCTTTATTATTATAAAACATAGAAAATAGTCAAAATAAAGAAAACCCCTTGAATGAGTAGGTGTCATAAAACTTTTGACCGGTAGTGTATATATACAGTAGCTAAGAAAGAAATACTAAGTGTATGTTGTTTAACTGTTAGTAGCCTATGTGCCTCACCCTAATAATTTGGTCAATTTTCCCCTCATAATTTAGCCTACTGTTCTGACTTGGTGGTGCACATGTAGCCTGTTTTGGCGAAATGTCATCGAATATTGTAATAGGTTTCATTGTCTGCTTATATGCCCCCTTTATTTATCCTATGGTTCTGTCTTGGTGTACAGGGTGAAAACTGTAAGAAAGGCCTGTGTTCTGAATTCTGTCACGGTCCATGTAAAAAGTGCAGTTTTTTTAATTTTTTATATTGACTACGTCAGTCCTAGCTCGCTCATTATCATCTTAAATAGACATTACGGATTGCTTCTTATACACTCGTTGTCCCCTTGTGCCACAGATTCTAAATCTCAATTGTCAGTAGAAACCACATTTGTTTAAGCAAGTCATCATTTCAGCTTTGTTTTTTTGAAAGGCAGTAAATGAGGCTGAATGAACCGTTTCACTGCCAGACAAGCCTCCGCTGATAGCCAGGTGTAGTGGTAAGGTGTTGAGACAGCTTTATGTAGGCCCTAAAAGTTTGTTGGCACTGTTATAGTGCAATTAATATATTGTTTAGTGTTGTGTAGTGGCTTTGCTGGCATGCATCCCCAAAAGTTTTTTGGAGAGTTTGCCCCACCAATATTTAAATGCTAAAACTACCACTGTGTTCGACAGTGTGATAGACTTTAGTCAACAAAAAGCTGCTCTCTTCCTGGGGTCCAGCAAAACAAAGGCAGTTAATACAAATTTAAAAACATTACAATACATTCACAGATGTCACAACACACTGTGCCCTCAGACCCCTACTACACCATTACCACATATCTACAGTACTAAATCCGTGTATGTGTGTATAGTGCGTATATTATTTGACTGTGTGTGTATGCATGTGTCTGTGCCTATGTATGTGTTGCTTCACAGTCCCCACTGTTCCATATAGTATTTTTTTATGTTATTTTAATCTAATTTGACTGCCTGCATCAGTTACTTGATGTGGAATAGAGTTCCATGTAGTACTGTGTGCCTGCCATAGTCTGTTCTGAACTTGGAGATTGTGAAGAGACCTCTTGTGGAATGTCTTGTGGCGTACACGCGGGTGCCTGAGCTGTGTGCCAGTAGTTCAGACAGATCGGTGCATTCAACATGTTAATACCTCTCATAAATACAAGTAGTGATGAAGTCAATCTCCCCTCCACTGAGCCAGGAGAAATTGACATGCATATAATTAATAGTAGCTCTCTGTGTATATCCAAGGGCCAACCGTGCTGCCCTGTTCTGAGCCAAGTGCAATTTTCCTAAGTGTAGGACATGCCTTGTTGATAGTGTTGTTAAGACACTCCTTCCGTGGCCTCCAACTGCTCTTAAATGCTAGAAAAACTAAATGCATGCTCTTCAACCGATCGCTACCCGCACCCACCTGCCCAACTAGAATCACTACTCTGGACGATTCTGACATAGAATATGTGGACAACTACAAATACCTAGGTGTCTGGTTAGACTGTAAACTCTCCTTCCAGACTCACATTAAGCATCTCCAATCCAAAATGAAATCTAGAATCGGCTTCCCGATTTCGCAACAAAGCCTCCTTCACTCATGCTGCTAAACATACCCTCGTATCCTACCGATCCTTGACTTCGGGGATGTCATTTACAAAATAGCCTCCAACACTAGTCAGCAGATTGAATGCAGTCTATCACAGTGCCATCTGTTTTGTCACCAAAGCCCCATATACTACCCACCACTGCGACCTGTACGCTCTCGTTGGCTGGTCCTCGCTGCATATTCGTCGCCAAACCCACTGGCTCAAGGTCATCTAAGTCTTTGCTATGTAAAGCTCCGCCTTATCTCAGCTCACTGGTCACCATAGCAGCACCTACCCCTAGCTCCAGCAGGAATATTTAACTGGTCATCCCCACCCCCACCTGCCTATCTATACAGTTCTCTGCTGCCAATGACTGGAACTAATTGCAAAAATCATTGAAGATGGAGACATAACTCCCTCTAACTTTAAGCGTCAGCTGTCAGGAGCAGCTGTACAAAGCCCATCTGTAAATAGCCCATCCAACCAACTACCTACCTCATCCCAATATTTGTTTTTCTGCTCTTTCGCACACCAGTATTTCTACTTGCAACTCATCTGCACATCTATCACTCCAGAGTAAATTGCTAAATTGTAATTACTTCGCTACTATTTGTACACACATTTTTCTATTGCGTTATTGACTGTACGATTGTTTATCCCATCAGTAATTGTGTTGTTTTTGTCGCACTGCTTTGCTTCATCTTAGCCAGGTCAGTTGTAAATGAGAACTTGTTCTCAACCGGCCTACCTGGTTAAATAAAGGTGAAATAAAATGTTAATTAAATAAAGAACGCAGAGCAGCGGTTTATTATGGATATCCTTCTCCCCATCTAAGCTACTGTTGTATCAACATGTTTTGACAATCCAGGGTAACTCCAAGAACTTTAATCATCAACTTTCTCAATTTCCACATTATTTATTGCATGATTTAGTTGAGGTTTAAAGTTTAGTGAATGATTTGTCCCAAAAACAATGCTTTACATTAGAGAAATATTTAAGGCTAACTAAACTGCAGCTCTTTTGTTAAGTGTTGCAGTCATTTCAGTTGCTGTAGTAGCTGACGTGTGTAGTGGTGAGGCATCAGCATACAAAGACACTGTGGCTTTACTCAAAGTAGGTGGAATGCCATTAGTAAAAAATGTATAAAGCAAGGGGCCAAACAGCTACCCTGGGGAATTCCTGATTCAAACTGGAATATATGTTTGAGAGGCGTCCATTAAAGAACACTCTGTGTTCTGTTAGACAAGTAACTCTTAATCCACATTATAGTAGGGGGTGTAAAGCCATAACACAAGTTCTTCCAGCAGCAGAGTATGATCGCTAATGTCAAAAGCTGTACTGAAACTGAAGTCAGCCCACACAATCCTTTAATCATCAATTTCTCTCAGCCAATCATCAGTCATTTGTGTAAGTGTTGTGCTTGTTGAGTATCCTTCCATATAAGCGTGCTGAAAGTCTGTTGTCATTTTTTTTCCTGTGAAACCAGCATTGCATCTGGTCAAACACCATTTTTTCCAGAAGTTTACTAAGGGTTGGTAACAGGCTGATTGGTAGGCTATTTAAGCCAGTAAAGGGGGCTTTACTATTCTTGGGTAGCGGAATGACTTTAGCTTCTCTCCAGGCCTGAGGGCACACGCTCTCTAGTAAGCTTAAATTGAAGTGGCAATATCGTCCGCTATTATCCTTAGTGATTTTCAGATACCGGTGGGTTGTCATTGTTGATAAACAATTTTTTCACCTCTTCCACACTGACTCTAACATCAATAGTTGTTTATTGGTGTTAGATTCTGGATGAAACTTGGAACATTGTTATACGCAGAAGCATAGCATATAAAGGAGTGAAAGAGACTGGTTTTTACATCAGAAGTTAATCGTTATCTGTAGAAGACAGATGGCTTTGAAATGTGTTGGGTGTATGGGAAGAAGTCGCAAGATTGCTATAGGGGAAGCGGACGGACATCTATGGATTAGGTGAAGGAGGGGTTGAGATCAGATCGGTTCCCCTGAAGGGAGAGACATTCATACACTTAGACATTTTCAACCACTCCACAAATTTCTTGTTAAACTATTGTTTTGGCAAGTCGATTAGGACATCTTTGTGCATGACAAGTAAATGTTTCCAACAATTGTTTACAGACAGATTATTTCACTGTATCACAATTCCAGTAGGTCAGAAGTTTACATACACTAAGTTGACTGTGCCTTTAGAAAGCTTGGAAAATTTGAAAAAATTGATGTGGATGTATTTCAAGGCCTACCCTCAAACTCTGTGCCTCTTTACTTGACATCATGGGAAAACAAAAAGAAATCAACAAAGACCTAAAAAAAAAAAAAAAAGTTGTAGACCTTCACAAGTCTGTTTCATTCTTGGGAGCAATTTCCAAATGCCTGAAGGTACCACGTTCATCTGTACAAAGAATAGTATGCAAGTATAAACACCATAGGAACACGCAGCCGTCACACTGTTCAGGAAGGAGATGTGTTTTGTCTCCTTGAGCTGAACGTACTTTGGTGAGAGAAGTGCAAATCAAGCTTGTGAAGATGCTGGAGGAAACGGGTACAAAAGTATCTATATCCACAGTAAAACGAGTCCTATATCGACATAACCTGAAGGCCGCTCAGCAAGGAAGAAGCCACTGCTCCAAAACCGCCATAAGGCCAGACTACGGTTTGGAACTACACATGGGGACAAAGATGGTACTTTTTGGAGAAATGTCCTCTGGTCTGATGAAACAAAAATAGAACCGTTTGGCCATAATGACCATCGTTATGTTTGGAGGAAAAAGGGGGATGCTTGCAAGCCGAAGAACACCATCCCAACCGTGAAGCACGGGGGTGGCAGCATCATGTTGTGGGGGTGCTTTGCTGCAGGAGGGATTGGTGCACTTCACAAAATAGATGGCATCATGAGGACAGAACATTATGTGGATATATTGAAGCAACATCTCAAGACATCAGTCAGGAAGTTAAAGCTTGGTCGCAAATGGGTCTTCCAAATGGACAATGACCCCAAGCATACTTCCAAAGTTGTGGCAAAATGTCTTAAGGACAACAAAGTCAAGGTATTGGAGTGGCCATCACAAAGCCCTGACCTCAATCCTACAGAAAATTTGTGGGCAAGCAAGGAGGCCTACAAATCTGATTCAGTTACACCAGCTCTGTCAGGAGGAATGGGCCAAAATTCACCCAACTTATTGTGGAAGCTTGTGGAAGACTACCCGAAACATTTGACCCAAGTTAAACAAAGGCAATGCTACCAAATACGAATTGAGTGTATGTAAACTTCTGACCCACTGGGAATGTGATAAAAGAAATACAATCTGAAATAAATAATTCTCTACTATTATTCTGACATTTCACATTCTTAAAATAAAGTGATGATCCTAACTGACCTAAGACATGGAATTTTCACTAGGATTAAATGTCAGGAATTGTGAAAAACTGAGGTCTGTCTGACTCTGGTATCATAACTGAGAATGGGATAAGTGATGATTTTAAATTATTTTATCTCAACAGGTATTTTATTTGAGAGAAACAGTAGTTTAATTGACCCTGGTCAGTCAATTGACTGCTCTACCCTCTACCAAGCCTCTAGCCAACTTGCTGGTTAACGCGTCTACTTCTAGTGAATTGGTTTCATTTCAACAATTTACTACCTGTGATGTACTAGATGCCTTGCTTAAGATTGATGATTGATACGCTTAATCCATTTTTGCTGCAGCTCTACAACCGATTGCGGAACCATTAACCATGTGGTGACCCTTGAGACCTAAATACTTATTGTCCTCTTTTTAAACTTAATTGCCTAGCTAAAAGATTCAAATCATTGATTAATTCTCAACTAAGAACTTTCTTATCTTTGAAATGTATTCTAAATGTAGATCAATCAGGTTTTAGACCAGGTCATGGCACTCTCTCTGCTGCATCCATAGTTACATGTATAAATGATGTGGGTAACAGGATGGATAAAAGGCAACATTGTGCGGTCCTCTTCATTGACCTGTCAAAGGCCTCCGAAACTGTTGATCACTCATTGCGAATTGTGAGGCTTTCCTCAATTGTCCTGCATGTAACTGGTTTACAAATTACTTGAAAAACATGACTCAAATGTGTATCTTCTGATGGTGTCACATCTGGACATAACGAAAGCTGTACCGCAGGGGTCAATTCTGGGTCTGTACTTTGTAATATGTTTACATTAACAATATCGACTTTTCTGTAAAAAAAAAAAAAAAATGTATGCCGCACCAATGATACTGTCGTGTATGCCATTGCCCCCACGGTTGACCAAGCTCTATCGGAACTACAGCATGCTTTCATTGTATTACAGAAAAACTGGCCTGAAATTAGTATTGAATACAGGTAAAACTAAGTACAGGTTGATCTCTAGAGTACATAAAAATTAGATGATTTAAGCATATGTACTTTGGATGGTTCTTATACTGATCGTGTCCCTGCTTACAAATATCTGGGCATCTGGATAGGTGAAAAGCTGTCTTAAAAAGCATATTGATGAGTTAGTTAAGAAGCTGAGAATACAAATGGGCTTCTTCTATAGAAAGCGGATTATTCAGTTGACCTTCCTATCGATCCTAGACTATAGCACTGCGCTTTGATCATCACTGCATTCTCTACCAGACAGTTGTTTGGCCCTCTGATGTGATGTAGTTTGAATCATTGCTATGTTTGAATTTATAAAGCTCTTACAAAAAATCCCACACCTCGGTCTCAGGGATGCCTAACTCTGGAAATTCCTTTGGTCTCTACTGAGTTAGGTAAATCAGCTTTTAAATTTTCCTCCATGTTATTTGTGGAACAATTTTCAAAATGTTCTTAAATTTGATGTTTTGGTACCTCTAGGGGAATTAAGAAACCTGATTGTTTTCTTTCTGCTTGCATTTTGTATTTTGATGTGTGTACTTTCTATCATTTCTGTAATTCAAGGCTCATCTGAAAGACTTATTGGTCTCAGAAAATAAAATAAAAAATACCTGGTGTACGAATACTTGTTGTTCCCTCTGTTGTTCTGTAGTTTTACTACAGGCTGTGGGAGACAGGAAACATTAGTACTAATTTAACAGTAGCAAATAGAGCATTTTGTTTAGAAAAGTTACTGCTGAAAAATGTTGGGTGTCCAATTTAATTATAATTGTTGTTTGTATAGCGCTTTTCAGACACTTTACACAAGGCAATAAAAAAATCTAAACTCAGACTTAAAAATCAGTATGAGAGCTAAAGCTAAGCAATGATACCAGAGCTAAGGTCTGAGATCAAAGTAAGCATTTCAAGTCAAACCAGTATGCCATCTGTCATGAACAGCCTTCCTACCTATGCCCGTCTTCCCTCCCTCCCATCCATCCACTTTCTTTCTATGCATCTCACCTTCCTGCAGGTGTTTATCATTCTCTGTTCTTCTTTGGTTGAGGTAATCATGGGAATGCGGCAAACCCCCTCATAGATGTCCCTTTGTTTCTGTGGGACATCAAAGGCATTTGATTCACATGAACATATGACTCACACTATGGGAGGCTGACACTTTGGGCTGGGTATTCAACACACAAACACTGGGATCCAATGTAAGAATTGGCGATTGTATGTGCATAATAGTTGTTTGACTAACATACAGTACATTGCACTTTGAAAGCCTTTTGATAAGACTTACAGATTTAGCTTAAAGACAAAAAAAGAGTGAAGGACTAGAGGTCGACCGATTAAATCGGAATGGCCGATTAATTAGGGCCGATTTCAAGTTTATAACAATCGGAAATCGGTATTTTTGGGTGCCGATTTGCCGAATTTTTTTATATACCTTTATTTAACTAGGCAAGTCAGTTAAGAACACATTCATATTTTCAATGATGGCCTAGGAACGGTGGGTTAACTGCCTCGTTCAGGGGCAGAATGACAGATATTCACCGTGTCAGCTCGGGGGATCCAATCTTGCAACCGTACAGTTAACTAGTCCAACGCAATAACAACCTGCCTCTCTCTCTCGTTGCGCTCCACAAGGAGACTGCATGTTACGCGAATGCAGTAAGCCAAGGTAAATTGCTAGCTAGCATCAAACTTCTTATAAAAAAAACAATCATAATCACTAGTTAACTACACATGGTTGATGATATTACTAGATATTATCTAGCGTGTCCTGCGTTGCATATAATCTGACTGAGCATACAAGTATCTGACAGAGGTGGTAGGCGCGTAAACATTCATTCAAACAGCACTTTCGTGCGTTTTGCCAGCAGCTCTTCGTTGTGCGTCAAGCATTGCACTGTTTATGACTTCAAGCCTATCAACTCCCGAGATGAGGCTGGTGTAACCGAAGTGAAATGGCTAGCTAGTTAGCGCGCGCTAATAGCGTTTCAAACCTCACTCGCTCTGAGCCTTCTAGTAGTGGTTTCCCTTGCTCTGCATGCTGTTGTGTTGCTGGTTCGAGCGAGGAGAGGGACGGAAGCTATACTGTTACACTGGCAATACTAAAGTGCCTATAAGAACATCCAATAGTCAAAGGTTAATGAAATACAAATGGTATAGAGAGAAATAATCCTATAATTCCTATAATAACTACAACCTAAAACTTCTTACCTGGGAATATTGAAGACTCATGTTAAAAGGAACCACCAGCTTTCATATGTTCTGAGCAAGGAACTGAAACGTTAGCACATATTGCACTTTGTTTTTGCATTATTTAAACCAAATTGAACATGTTTCATTATTTATTTGAGGCTAAATTGATTTTATCAATGTATTATATTAAGTTAAAATAAGTGTTCAGTATTGTTGTAATTGTCATTATTATGTTATTATGTTTTTTTTTTTTTTATCGTCCGATTAATCAGTATCGGCTTTTTTGGTCCTCCAATACTCGGTATCGGAGTTGAAAAATCATAAATCGGTCGACCTCTATGACGGACATTTATTTTTACTGACACTCAATGACAATTTGCTTTGGGTCAGTCTGGGTCTTACCTGCATGGCAGAAGTGCAGTGCTGGACTAGCCCCTGGACCCTGTAGTATTGAGCCTCCTTCAGAACTTCCTCCAGCTCACGGTGGGACTCCGGAAGCGGTACCGAGCCGTCCCGCATAAAGTTCAGCACCAAGCCAAAATGACGACCACACCTGTCCAACACTACCCAGCCTAAGAAAGAGGAAAAATATTGAGTGAGCACTGATAGGCAAGAATCACTCATCTAAATGTCATATTTTTACATGTGTCGATTGCTTTAGGAATTCTTGAGGACATTGATAAAACAAAAAGGTAAATAAGTCACATCCCGTCACACGCTGAGTAAATGGTGAGCACCGATATTCAGTCGTTGATATGGGTGTAACCATTTGAAAAATCAAAACCAGTGCAGTAGCACACAGCACAAAATTGCCCCCTGAGCCACCATAAATCACAACATTCTTCCAACTGGTTGTTCAGTACAGCATTGTTTCCAATAAATTCAATGATGCACACCGTTATGTCCTGCTGAACACAGCCCAGTGTTTCCAATGCGTTCCTTTGGCTCCCATAGGACTACACGTTTTCTTCCAGCATTAGCAAACCCGATTCGCAACATTTGTGACCATTAGTTACCTAGTTGTACAATGTGTGGTAGTGCTGGACAGGAACAAAAATGTGCACGCCTGAGTGATCCTAGAATAAAATATTGGGAAACACTGGCATACATAAATAACACACATACAGTTGAAGTCGGAAGGTTACATATACACCTCAGCCAAATACTTTTAAACTCAGTTTCACAATTCCTGACATTTAATCCTAGTAAAAATTCCCTGTCTTAGGTCAGTTAGGATCACCACTTCATTTTAGGAATGTGAAATGTCACAATAACAGTAGAGAATGATTTATTTCAGCTTGTATTTCCAGTAGGTCAGAAGTTTACATACACTCAACTAGTATTTGGTAGCATTGCCTTTAAATTGTTTAACTTGTGTCAAATGTTTCATGTAGCCTTCCACAAGCTTCCCACAATAAGTTGGGTGAATTTTGGCCCATTCCTCCTGACAGAGCTGGAGTAACAGTCAGGTTTGTAGGCCTCCTTGCTCACACATGCTTTTTCAGTTCTGCCCAACAATGTTCTGTAGAATTGAGTTCAGGGCATTGTGATGGCCACTCCAATACCTTGACTTTGTTGTCCTTAAGACATTTTGCCACAACTTTGGAAGTATGCTTGGGGTCATTGTCCATTTGGAAGACCCATTTGCGACCAAGCTTTAACTTTGTCTTGAGATGTTGCTTCAATATATCCACATAATGTTCTGTCCTCATGATGCCATCTATTTTGTGAAGTGCACCAGTCCCTCCTGCAGCAAAGCACCCCCACAACATGATGCTGCCACCCCGATGCTTCACGGTTGGGATGGTGTTCTTCAGCTTGCAAGCATCCCCCTTTTTCCTCCAAACATAACGATAGTCATTATGGCCAAAAAGTTATATTTTTGTTTCATCAGACCAGAGGACATTTCTCCAAAAAGTACCATCTTTGTCCCCATGTGCAGTTCCAAACCGTAGTCTGGCTTTATGGCGGTTTTGGAGCAGTGGCTTCTTCCTTGCTGAGCGGCATTTCCGGTTATGTCGATATAAGACTCGTTTTACTGTGGATATAGATACTTTTGTACCCGTTTCCTCCAGCATCTTCACAAGGTCCTTTGTTGTTGTTCTGGGATTGATTTGCACACCAAAGTACGTTCACCTCTAGGAGACAGTCTCCTTACTGAGCGGTATGACAGCTGCGTGGTCCCATGGTGTTTATACTTGCGTACTATTGTTTATACAGATGAACGTGGTACCTTGTAAATTGCTCCCAAGGATGAACCAGACTTGGAGGTCTTGGCTGATTTCTTTTGATTTTCCCATGATGTCAAGAGGCCTTGAAATACATCCACAGGTACACGTCCAATTGACTCAAATTATGTCAATTAGCCTATCAGAAGATTCTAAAGCCATGACATCATTTTCTGGAATTTTCCAAGTTGTTTAAAGGCACAGTCAACTTAGTCTATGTGGGGGGTTCTCGGGGGTGGTTTGGGTTCACATTTTTTTGGCCTTTTGGTAGATTGGTCAACATGCCCTTGAGCAGGGCATCGAGCCTGGATGCTTCGGTGTGTCGCTCTGAATGGGAATCTGTTGGATGACTGGTATGAGTTATTGAGCAGCTTCACTACAAGTTAACTGTATATTTCAAATATTAAATAAAACATTAAAAATGTACTTAGTTTGTAAACTTCTGACCTGCTGGAATTGTGATTTTTATTTCACTTCTAATTCACTGTCTGTAAACAATTGTTGGAAAAATTGTGTCATGCACATGCCAAAACTATAGTTTGTTAACAATAAATTTGTGGAGTGGTTGAAAAACGAGTTTTAATGACTCCAACCTAAGTGTATGTAAACTTCAGACTTCAACTGTAGGTCCATACTTACCCTCCGAATCTATGGTGACCTCTGCTCCTCCATTGCACATGCTCCTTAGTAAGCTGTCCTCTTTGCTCAGGGTCTGTACTGTGGTGTAATGCAGGGAGCCCCCAACATTCAGCTTCACATATTTACTCCCCGCCAGACCACCTCCAAACCCCTTCTCCTCGCTGCAATGGCCAGAGGCCTGGGTGGCGAGGATAGAGGCAGCTGCCACACTCCCCGCGGAAGCCTCGGCAGACATCAGGCGTGCTTGCAGTTACAGAAGTTTCTGATTTAAAAACAGGAGACCTCAGTTGGGGGATGTGATTTCAATTGAATTATCAAAAACAAATATCACAGTCAACAAACAGAAATTAGGTGGATGTTATGGTACACGGGGACCTCTGTTCAGACAGCACTGTGAACCCGAATGAATACATAAATTGTTTTAATTCAAAATGAAAACACTAGGCCTACAGGCTATGCCAACACTGCATTGTAGGCCTATTGCCTCGAGTAAATCTGAGAAGAAAAATTCAGTTAATACTAGAGCCGATGGGCACGTTGTATTCAAAGTTCTAATCTTAAAGTTGGACAGATTTATGCCGACATCACCCCAGTTAACCAGAGCAAGAAAAAAGGCAAAAAAACATTGTCATTCAAGCAGCCCTTGGCAGCTGATTCTGACCGGGCTAAAGAAATTACAAGAGCGAAGGATAGGCTGTGTTTACAATTTTTACAGTCTTTGGTTTATAGCTGTTGATATGCTCCCATTCCCTATGGTTGAGAATAGGGGGTTTCAGTATGGAGCAAGATATCTGCCAAAAGGTTGAAAGTACAGTCGTGGCCAAGTTGAGAATGACAAATATTAATTTCCACAAAGTTCGCTGCTTCAGTGTCTTTAGATATGTCTCAGATGTTACTATGGAATACTGAAGTATAATTACAAGCGTGTCAAAGTGTGTCAAGCGTGTCAAGTGTCAAAGGCTTTTATTGACAATTACATGAAGTTGATGCAAAGAGTCAATATTTGCAGTGTTGACCCTTCTTTTTCAAGACCTCTGCAATCCGCCCTGGCCACATCCTGACTGATGGCAGCCCATTCTTGCATAATCAATGCTTAGAGTTTGGCAGAATGTGGGGTTTTATTTGTCCACCCGCCTCTTGAGGATTGACCATAAATTCACAATGGGATTAAGGTCTGGGGAGTTTCCTGGGCATGGACACAAAATATCAATGTTTTGTTCCAAGAGACTAAGGTGCTCCATCATGCTGGAAAAGGAATTGTTCGTCACCAAACTGTTCCTGGATGGTTGGGAGAAGTTGCTCTCTGAGGATGTGCTGGTACCATCCTTTATTCATGGCTGTGATCTTAGGCAAAATTGTGAGTGAGCCCACTCCCTTGGCTGAGAAGCAACCCCCACACATGAATGGTCTCAGGATGCTTTACTGTTGGCATGACACAGGACTGATGGTAGCGCTCAACTCGTCTTCTCCGGACAAGCTTTTTTCTGGATGCCCCAAACAATCGCAAAGGGGATATAAATCAGAGGAAATTACTTTACCCCAGTCCTCAGCAGTCCAATCCCTGTACCTTTTGCAGAATATCAGCCTGTCCCTGATGTTTCTCCTGGAGAGAAGTGGCTTCTTTGCTGCCCTTCTTGACACCAGGCCATCCTCCAAAAGTCTTTGCCTCACTGTGCGTGCAGAGGCACTCACACCTGCCTGCTGCCATTCCTAAGCAAGCTCTGTACTGGTGGTGCCCTGACCCCGCAGCTGAATCAACATTAGGAGATGGTCCTGGCGCTTGCTGGACTTTCTTGGCCGCCCTGAAGCCTTCTTCACAACAATTGAACCGCTCTCCTTGAAGTTCTTGAGGATCCGATTTAGGTGCAATCTTACTGGCAACAAAATCCTTGCCTGTGAAGCCCTTTTTGTGCAAAGCAATGATGATGGCATGTGTTTTCTTGCAGGTAACCATGGATGACAGAGAAAGAAGAATGATTCCAAGCACCACCCTCCCTTTGAAGCTTGCAGTCTGTTATTCGAACTCAACCAGCATGACAGAGTGATCTCCAGCCTTGTCCTCGTCAACACTCACACCTGTGTTAACCTTGTGACTAGGGGGCAGTATTTTCATTTTTGGAAAAATAACGTGCCCGTAGTAAACAGGATATTTTGTCAGGACAAGATGCTAGAATATGCATATAATTGACAGCTTAGGATAGAAAACACTAAAGTTTCCAAAACTGTAAAAATAGTCTTTGAGTATAACAGAACTGATGTTGCAGGCGAAAGCCTGAGAAATCCAATCCGGAAGTGCCTCGTGTTTTGAAAGCGCTGCGTTCCATTGAGTCCCTATTGAGCAGTGAATGGGCTATCAACCAGATTACTCTTTCTCCGTATTCCCGAAGGTGTCTACAGCATTGTGACGTAGTTTTAAGCATTTATGTTGAAGAATACCCGTAGGCGGCTAAATTGCGCAAGTGGTCACCTGATGCTCCCGAGAGATTCTCGTGTAAAATACAGGAGGTAGCCATTACTACAATTGGTCCTACTGAAAAACGAATTGTCCCGATGGATATATCATCGAATAGATATTTGAAAAACACCTTGAGGATTGATTATAAACAACGTTTGCCATGTTTGTCGATATTATGGAGCTAATTTGGAATGTTTTTCGCCGTTTGTGACTGCAATTTCCGGGCGATTTCTCAGCCATACGTGAAGAACAAACGGAGCCATTTCGCCTACAAAAATAAAAAAATTGGAAAAAAATGAACATTTGCTATCTAACTGGGAGTCTCGTGAGTGAAAACATCCGAAGCTCAAAGGTAAATGATTTAATTTGATTGCTTTTCTGATTTCCGTGACCAAGTTACCTGCTGCTAGCTGGACAAGCTGCTATGCTAGGCTATCGATAAAATTAAATGCTTGTCTAGCTTTGGCTGTAAAGCATATTTTGAAAATCTGAGATGACAGGGTGATTAACAAAAGGCTAAACTGTGTCTCAATATATTTCACTTGTGATTTTCATGAATAGGAATATTTTCTACTAATATTTATGTCCGTTGCGTTATGCTAATTAGT
The DNA here is from genome assembly GCF_002021735.2 of Oncorhynchus kisutch. Taxonomy (NCBI): domain Eukaryota; kingdom Metazoa; phylum Chordata; class Actinopteri; order Salmoniformes; family Salmonidae; genus Oncorhynchus; species Oncorhynchus kisutch. Next base: position 59,562,369 of record NC_034179.2, on the reverse strand, counting down.
GTCAGATGATGACAACGGTCCCGTTCACGGGATGGGGTGTCACTAGAGGTTAACGAGAGAATCACTGACATGTCAGCTGGTCATTTTGTGGCAGGGCTGAAATGCAGTGGAAATGTTTTATTTGGGATTCAGTTCATTTGCATGGCAAAGAGGGATGTTCCAATTAATTGCATTTCATCTGATCACTTTTCATAACGTTCTGGAGTATATTCAAATTGGCATCATACAAACTGAGGCCACAGAGTTTGTGAAAATGAATGTGTTATTCTCAACTTTTGGCCACGATACGTTAGGATCGTAAGAAAAAAAACATACGTAAATTGATAGTATCATAAGAAAAGCCAATGCTGAAACATGAAATGAAAACTTTAGATCTCTCCCGTTACGACTATGAATTAATATTTACACATTTAATTACTTTACATCTCCCTTGACTGGGTTAGAGATGCTTTTTATACGTACAAACTTGTCAGTAATGTGGCATCTGCAAAAGACATGAACGTAGCTAGTCAAATCAAGCAACTCTAGCCCAGTTAACCTCTGGCATATCCAGGACGGTAGCATCCCACCTCAATAACAGTCAGTGAAAGTGCAGGGCACAAAATTCAAAACAGAAATCTCATAATTAAATTTCCTCAAGCATACAAGTATTTCACCATTTTAAAAGGAGCTTCTCGTTAATCCAGCCAGTGTGATTTCAAAACGGCTTTACAGCGAAAGCACACCGAACGATTATGTTAGGTAAGCACCTAGTCACAGAAAAACACAGCCATTTTTCCAGCCAAAGAGAGGAGTCAAAAAAACAGAAAGAGATAAAATGAATCACTAACCTTTGATGATCTTCATCAGATGACACTCATAGGACTTCATGTTACACAATGCATTTATGTTTTGTTCGGTGTTTTGTTCTGTTTTGTTCGATAAAGTTCATATTTATATCCAAAAATGGGCATGTTATGTTCAGTAGTTCCAAAACATCCGGTGATTTTGCAGAGAGCCACATCAATTTATATAAATACTCATAAATGTTGATGAAAATACAAGTCTTATACATGGAACTTTAGATAAACTTCTCCTTAATGCAACCGGTGTGAAATATTTCAAAAAAGCTTTACCGAAAAAGCACAACATGCAATAAATCTGAGTACAGTGCTCAGACAACAAAACAGCCAAACAGATAACCACCATGCTGTGCAGTCAACAGAAGTCAGAAATAGCATTATAAATATTCACTTACCTTTGATGATCTTCATCAGAATACACTCCCAGGAATCCCAGTTCCACAATAAATGTTTGATTTGTTCGATAAAGTCCCTAATTTATGTCCAAATACCTCCTTTTGCTGGCGCGTTTAGTACACAATCCAAAATCACGACGCGCAGGCAAGTCCATGCAAAAGTCCAGACCAAAAGTTATTACAGTTCGTAGAAACATGTCAAACGAAGTATAGAATCAATCTTTAGGATGTTTTTAAATCTTCAATAATGTGCCAACTGGAGAATTCCCTTGTCTGTAAAATTGCAATGGAACGCAAGCTAACTATCACGTGAATGCACGTGGTCAGCTAATGGCACTCTGCCAGACTGACTCATTCCCCTCTCATTCACCCCCACTTCACAGTAGATGCATCAAACAAGGTTCTAAAGACTGTTGACATCTAGTGGAAGCCTTAGGAAGTGCAATATGACCCCATAGACACTGTTTGATAGGGAATGAGTAGAAAAACTACAAACCTCAGATGTCACACTTCCTGTTTGGATTTTTTCCTCTGGTTTTTGCCTGCCATATGAGTTCTGTTATAGTCACAGACATCACAGAAAGTAGACTTTTTGCAAACTGAAAGAGCAAACCATTGCATTTAACCATGGCAAGGTGACTGGGAATATGGCCGAATACAAACTGTGTAGTTATTCCCGCCGTAAGGCAATCAAACAGGCAAACGGTCAGTATAGAGACAAAGTGGAGTAGCAATTCAACGGCTCAGACACGAGATGTATGTGGCAGGGTCTACGGACAATCACGGACTACAAACAGAAAACCAGCCACGTCACGGATACCGACATCTTGCTTCCGCACAAGCTAAACACCTTCGCCCGCATTGAGGATAACACAGAGCCACAGACGTGGCCCGTTACCAAGAACTGTGGGCTCTCCTTCTCCGTGGCTGACTGGAGTAAGACATTTAAGTGTGCTAAAACCTTGCAAGGCTGCCGGTCCAGATGGCACCCCTAGCTGCGGCCTCAGAGCATGCGCAGACCAGCAGACTGGAGTATTTACGGACATACTCAAATCTCTCCCTATCCCAGTCTGTTGTCCCGACATGCTTCAAGATGTCTACCATTGTTCACGTACTGCGGGATGCTGACCTTCTAGGCAGAGTTGCAAAGAAAAAGCCATATCTGTCAAGTGTGTATTCTTTTGCCGATCTTAAATCTTTTATTTTTATTGGCCAGTCTGAGATTTGGCTTTTCTTTGCAACTCTGCCTAGAAGGCCAGCATCCCAGAGTCGCCTCTTCACTGTTGATGTTGAGACTGGTGTTTTGCGGATACTATTTAATGAAGCTGCTAGTTGAGAACTTGTGAGATGTCTGTTTCTCAAAACCAGACACTAATGTACTTGTCCTCTTGCTCAGTTGTGCACCGGGGCCTCCCACTCCTTTCTATTCTGGTTAGAGCCCGTTTGCGCTGTCTGTTAAGGGAGTAGTACACAGCGTTGTACAAGATCTTCAGTTTCTTGGCAATTTCTCGCATGGAGTAGCCTTAATTTCTCATAACAAGAATAGACCATTTTGAGCCTGTAATCGAATCCAAAAATGCTCTAGATACTTAACTAGTCTAAAGAAGGACAGTTTTATTGCATCTTTAAATCAGAATCGTTTTCAGCTGTGCTAACGAAATGATCAATTAGCTAATCAAAGTTTATCATTTTAAAAAGACTAACACAACCGCCATTGAAACACGGGAGTAATGGTTGCTGATAATGGGCCTCTGTAGATGTTCCATTAAATATCGTTTCCAGCCACAACAGTAATTTACAACATTAACAATGTCTAAACTGTATTTCCGATCAATGACTTTTTAAATTGACAATTTTTTTGTTGCTTTTCTTTCAAGAACAAGTTCTAAGTCACCACAAACTTTTGAACGGTAGTGTATATAAACTCAGCAAAAAAAAGAAACGTCCTCTCACCGTAAACTGTGTTTATTTTCAGCAAACTTAACGTGTAAATATTTGTACGAACATAAGATTTAACAGACAAACTGAACAAGTTCCACAGACATGTGACTAGAAATAAAATGTAATATTGTCCCTGAACAAAAAAGGAGGGGGGGGGGGGGGGGGGGTCAAAATCAAAAGTAACAGTCAGTATCTGGTGTGGCCACCAGCTGCATTAAGTACTGCAGCGCATCTCCTCCTCATGGACTGCACCGGATATGCCAGTTCTTGCTGTGAGATGTTACCTCACTCTTCCACCAAGGCACCTGCAAGTTCCTGGACATTTCTGGGGGGGGGGGGGGGGGAAATGGCCCTAGCCCTCACCCACCAATCCAACAGGTCCCAGATGTGCTCAATGGGATTGAGATCCGGGCTCGTCGCTGGCCATGGCTGAACACTGACATTCCTGTCCTGCAGGAAATCACGCACAGAACGAGCAGTATGGCTGGTGGCATTGTCATGCTGGAGGGTCATGTCAGGATGAGCCTGCAGGAAGGGTACCACAAAGCACAGCGTTGAGATTGCCTGCAATGATAACAAGCTCAGTCCAATGACACACCGCCCCAGACCATGATGGACCCTCCAACTCGAGCCTCTGTGTAACGCTCATTTTACGATAAACGTGAATCCGACCATCACCCCCGGTGAGACAAAACCGTGACTCGTCAGTGAAGAGCACTTCTTAAAAGTCCTGTCTGGTCCAGCGACGATGGCTGTGCGCCCATAGGTGACGTTGTTGCCGGTGATGTCTGGTGAGGACCTGCCTTACAACAAGCCTACAAGCCCTCAGTCCAGCCTCTCTCAGCGTATTGCGGACAGTCTGAGCACTGATGGTGGAATTGTGCATTCCTGGTCTAACTCGGGAAGTTGTTGCCATCCTGTACCTGTCCCACAGGTGTGATGTTCGGATGTACCGATCCTGTGCAGGTGTTGTTACACGTTGTCTGCCACTGTGAGGACGATCAGCTGTCCATCTTGTCCCCCTGCAGCTCTGTCTTTGGCATCTCACAGTAAGGACTCAGATTTTCAAAATATGCTTCTCAACCATTGCAAAATAAGCATTTGTGTAACAGCTAGCGCGGCTAGCGTAGCATTTAGTGTTAGCATCAGCAGACAACATTTTTACAAAAAACAGAAAATCATTCAAATAAAATCATTACCTTTGAAGAACTTCAGATGTTTTCAATGAGGAGACTCAGATAGCAAATGCTCAGTTTTTCCTGAAAGATTATTTGTTTAGGAGAAATTGCTCCGTTTGGTGCGTCACGTTTAGCTACCAAAGAAGACCGAAAAGTCAGTCTTCAAAACGCCGAACTTTTTTCCGAATTAACTCCATAATATCGACTGAAACATGGTAAACGTTGTTTAGAATCAATCCTCAAGGTGTTTTTCACATATCCCTTCATGATATATCGTTCGTTGAAAGCCTCCGCTCTCCTCTCAATCACTGGATGACTGCGTGCAGCTTGTAGATTACGCACCAATTTAGACAAAGGACACCGGGCGGACCCCTGGTAAATGTAGTCTCTTATGGCCAATCTTCCAATGATATGCCTACAAATACGTCACAATGCTGCAGACACCTTGGAGAAACGATAGAAAGGGCAGGCTCATTCCCGGCGCATTCACAGCCATATAAGGAGACAATGGAAAACAGAGCTTCAAACATTCTGCCCATTTCCTGGTTGAAGTTTCATCTTGGTTTCGCCTGTAGCATGAGTTTTGTGGCACTCACAGATAATATATTTGCAGTTTTGGAAACCTTAGTGTTTTCTTTCCAAAGCTGCCAATTATATGCATAGTCGAGCATCTTTTCGTGACAAAATATTGCGCTTAAAACGGGCACGTTTTTTTATCCATAAATTAAAAGAGCGCCCCCTATATCCAAGAAGTTAACTGTTTATGCTTCATTGAACAAGCATGGGAAAGTGTTTCAACCCTTTTACAATTAAGATCTGGAACGTTATTTGGATTTTTACATCTTTTAAAGACAGGGTCCTGAAAAAGGGACATTTTTTGTTGTTGCTGAGTTTATATCAATCGGTTGACCTCTAATATAAATGTGCCCATTTGGAGAGCTGATAGCATTTCTGATTGGCTTAATGCACCACCACTAGTAATGTTTTATTCACCTCAAACAGCAAGCAAACAGTATGTTTTTACATCCATTGAGAATTACAATAGTTCCTCAATGTATTTGAAAAATCTTTCCAGCCCTCTCCCTTTTGATAACCACTCGGCGTGAAAGGAAAAAAAATGTCATGCTCTGATCCAGTGGAAAAGTCATGAAATAGGCTTCTTATCATTGCTCGACTTGGACTGAAAACGGTTCCGGAACTCATATTGTGTGCTGGTACTGTTTATACACTGCTCAAAAAAATTAAGGGAAAACTTAAACACAATGTAACTCCAAGTCAATCACACTTCTGTGAAATCAAACTGTCCACTTAGGAAGCAACACTGATTGACAATAAATTTCACATGCTGTTGTGCAAATGGAATAGACAACAGGTGGAAATTATAGGCAATTAGCAAGACACCCCCAATAAAGGAGTGGTTCTGCAGGTGGTGATCACAGACCACTTCTCAGTTCCTATGCTTCCTGGCTGATGTTTTGGTCACTTTTGAATGCTGGCGGTGTTTTCACTCTAGTGGTAGCATGAGACGGAGTCTACAACCCACACAAGTGGCTCAGGTAGTGCAGCTCATCCAGGATGGCACATCAATGCGAGATGTGGCAAGAAGGTTTGCTGTGTCTGTCAGCGTAGTGTCCAGAGCATGGAGGCACTACCAGGAGACAGGCCAGTACATCAGGAGACGTGGAGGCCGTAGGTGGGCAACAACCCAGCAGCAGGACCGCTACCTTCGCCTTTGTGCAAGGAGGAGCACTGCCAGAGCCCTGCAAAATGACCTCCAGCAGGCCACAAATGTGCATGTGTCTGCTCAAACGGTCAGAAACAGACTCCATGAGGGTGGTATGAGGGCCTGACGTCCACAGGTGGGGGTTGTGCTTACAGCCCAACACCGTGCAGGACATTTGCCAGAGAACACCAAGATTGGCAAATTCGCCACTGGCGCCCTGTGCTCTTCACAGATGAAAGCAGGTTCACCCTGAGCACATGTGGCAGTCTGGAGACGCCGTGGAGAACGTTCTGCTGCCTGTGCTGCCGCACAACCCCCCAAAGATGTGCTCGCCAGAGGTAGCCTGACTGCCATTTAGGTACCGAGAAGAGATCCTCAGACCCCTTGTGAGACCATACGCTGGTGCGGTTGGCCCTGGGTTCCTCCTAATGCAAGACCTCATGTGGCTGGAGTGTGTCAGCAGTTCCTGCAAGAGGAAGGCATTGATGCTATGGACTGGCCCGCATGGGAACGGTCCCTAGACCTGAATCCAATTGAGCACATCTGGGACATCATGTCTCGCTCCATCCACCAACGCCGCGTTGCACCACAGACTGTCCAGGAGTTGGCGGATGCTTTAGTCCAGGTCTGGGAGGAGATCCCTCAGGAGACCAGCCGCCACCTCATCAGGATCATGCCCAGGCGTTGTAGGTAGGTCATACAGGCACGTGGAGGCCACACACACTACTGAGCCTCATTTTTACTTGTTTTAAGGACATTACATCAAAGTTGGATCAGCCTGTAGTGTGGTTTTCCACTTTAATTTTGAGTGAGACTCCAAATCCAGACCTCCATGGGTTGATAAATTTGATTTCCATTGATAATTTGTGTGATTTTGTTGCCAGCACATTCAACTATGTAAAGAAAAAAGTATTTAATAAGAATATTTCATTAATTCAGATCTAGGATTTTTACATAGCAATAGAAGTTGAACCTAAAAGTATAATTTTCATTTAATTTGGATAGAATTGATTAACCACGACAATGATTTTTAGATATGAAAACGTTATTATAAATTAAACTTTCACAAATGTGCATATGAAAACCATAACTGGATCGGTAGAAAAAAAATTGAATTCCACATGAATTTGCAGACTCCTCATGTAGCCTTATTATTGGAAACTTCTGGGGAATAATGGCAGGACCTGTGAAAGCCAGCAGGAGCAGGAGAATAGTTGGGTCAGGTTACATTTGTTTTCCTTCTGGTTACCTAGATCTCTAGGGCCCTTGAGGAATCAAACCATAAGCGTAAAACATCAAACAAGCTCAATGCACAGTTGATTTTATTAAAACACATAGGGTGTGTCTACATATGGAAAAATATCCGTTTAAAAATTGACAAATTGAAATTCAGTCGACCACAACTTTTGTTTTTAGTTGGGGACAGCCCTTGTCCTCGGTTGCAACACGCACTACAGAGTTACAAACTTCCACTGGAAGCAACGTCAGCACAAGAACTGTTTGTCTGGAGCTTCATGAAATGGGTCTCCATTGGCCGAGCAGCCGCACACAAGCCTAAGATCACCATGCGCAATGCCAAGTGTCGGCTGGAGTGGGGACTCTGTGCTTCCAACATTGTGGCAACAGTTATGTGAAGACCCTTTTGGAATGAGATGTTCGACGAGCATGTGCCCACATACTTTTGGTCATGTAGTGTATATAGAAAGCACTTGCATTATATAAACAGTTCAGACAAGTAGTTAGCCATCCTGGCTTTAGATACTTTAAGTTAGAGATACTGCACTCTAGCCGAGTAGGTAACGTTAGCTAGCTAGCGATCCCTCTACCTTCGTCAGAAATCTGCCTTTTAGTACGGATGTAAAATGTACAGCCTGCTGCACAGACCCAATGGACGCTCTAATCTAGAGCGCCAGGTTAAATTGTGCTTAGGAGTCTTTTATCATCTCAAAATGGTTAAACTAGTGAGAAGTATATGTGATTAATTATATATGGCAATAATTAAATGTACAAAAGTGTATACAAAACATTCGGAACACCTTCGTAATATTGTGTTGCACTCCAGAACAGCCTCAATCCATCAGGCATGGACTCTACAAGGTGTCGAAAGCAATCCCAGGGATGCTGGCCCATGTTGTGATCATGCTCTCCGTAGCCAATATGAGCAAGACATTTAAACAGGTAAACATTCACAAGGCAGCAGGGCCAGACAGATTACCAGGACGCACACACAGAGCATGCACAGACCAACTGGAAAGTTTATCCACTGACATTTGCAACCTGTACCTGGAGTTTGAAATAGCTACATGTTTCAAGCAGACCACCATAGTCCTTGTGCCCAGAAAGCGAAAGGTAACCTGCCTAAATGGCTACCGCCCCATAGCAGTCACGTCAGTAGCCATGAAGTGCATTGAAAGGCTGGTCATGGCTCACATCAACACCATCAACCCAGAAACCCTAGACCCACTCCAATTCGCATACCGCCCCGACAGATCCACCGCCCCGACAGATCCACAGATGCAATCTCAATCCACACTGCCCTTTCACACCTGGACAAAAGGAACACCCATGTGAGAATGCTGTTCATTGACTGCAGCTCAGCGTTCAACACCATAGTGTCAACAAAGCTCATCACTAAGCTAAGGACCCTGGGACTAAACACCTCCCGATGCACTTCCTGACCGGCCGCCCTCTAGGTGGTAAGAATAGGCAACAATATCTGCCACGTTGATAATCAACACAGGGGCCCCTAAGGGGTACATGCTTAGTCCCCTCCTGTACTCCATGTTCACCCACAACTGCGTGACCAAGCACGACTCCAACACCATCATTAAGTTTCCTGACGACAACGGCCTGATCACTGACAACGATGAGACGGCCTATAGGGAGGAGGTCAGAGACCTGGCAGTGTTGTGCCAGGACAACCACCTCTCCATCAACGTGAGCAAGACAAAGGTCATGGACTACAAGATCATGGACTACAAGAAAAGGAGGGCTGAACACGCCCCCATTCACATCGATGGGGCTGTAGTGGAGCAGGTTGAGCCTTAAGTACCTTGGTGTCCACAACCCCAACAAACTATCATGGTTCAAACACACCAAAAAAGTTGTGAAGTGGGCACTACAACGCCTTCCCCCCCAGGAGACTGAAAAGATTTGGCATGGGTCCCCAGATCTTCAAAAAGTTATACAGCTGCACGATTGAGAGCATCCTGATCGGTTGCATCACCACCTGGTATGGCAACTGCTCGGGATCCAACCGTAAGGCGCTACAGAGGGTAGTGCGTATGGCCCAGTACATCACCGGGGCCAGGCTTCCTGCAATCCAGGACCTATATACTAGGCGGTGTCAGAGGAAGGCCCAAAAAAATTGTCAGACTTCAGTCACCCAATCAGACTTTTCTCTGCTACAGCACAGCAAGCGATACCAGAGCGCAAAGTCTAGGTCCAAAAGGCACCTTAAGTTTCTATCCCCAAGCCATAAGTCTGCTTAACAATTAACCAAATGGCCACCCTCCCTTTGTTTTTACAGTACTGCTACTCGCTGTTTATTATCTATGAATAGTCACTTTACCAATACCAACATGTTCAAATTACCTCGACTAACCTTTATCCCCGCACATAGACTTGGTACCAGTGCCCTCTGCATAGTCTCATTTTTATTACTTTTGTTTATTTCGTAACTATATTCTTAAAACTGTTTTGATGGTTAAGGGCTTGTAAAGTAAGCATTTCATGGCATATGACAAATACAATTGGATTTGACTCCCAATGCTTCAGAGTGGTGTCAAGTTGGCTGGATGTCCTTTGGGTGGACCATTCTTAATACACACAAAAAACTGTTGAGCGTGAAAAACCCAGCAGCGTTGCAGTTCTTTACACACTCAAACCTGTGCACCTGGCACCTACCACACCTCGTTCAAGGGCACTTAAATATTTTGTCTTGTCAATTCACCCTCCGAATGGCACACATACACAATCAAGACTAACTACCAATTGGCTATAACAAAATTGGGGAGAAAACAAGGTTATTATTATTTATTTTTTAAAGTAATTAACATTAAACTTTTAATACTGCAATAATTCTGATTCATAGATATCATTATTTTCAAGGCTACTCCTCTTACACCCTACCGTTTAAGCTAGAAATGTCTTTCTAACTTTAAAACGTGTAGACTGGTCTGGAATAGTGTGCTCACATAAAAGCTATCAAAAAGTTGTATACCTCTAAAAGTTCCCATTGTGACATCACTCCAAACATTCCATTCACTATAAACAAAATGTTACTTTTAACACAAATCAATTACTTTGACCACTTGCCCAACAAATTACACAAATTGAGAGCATATGAAATATTCCTCTACTCTGCTATTTAAATCAGAACATAATTACTCTCTGGCACCGATCAAAAACTGGACCATTGAGGAGTGGCCACACATTATTTCAAAAAACTGAAGCAAGTTATTTTTTCTTCATGTTAAATTATAATCTACAGTAGTTTCCAGCGGTAGTGTAGCTACTTAATCCGGTAAAACTACTGGATGAGTCCAAAAACGTGCTGTGATTTAATTTATTTGGACGATTTCGGGTATTTGCCCTGCCTACTTCTAGGCCAGTTATCATCATGTCCAGGTGAAATTTGAATGGGTAACGTTAACTGTTAGCTAGCTAGCTAGCTAGCTTTCCAGACACTGCAAGACATATTGCTAGACACATGGAAGACAACAAAGTAGCTCGCTACAATCACACTAGCTAACTTGCTAGTTAGTATTTGGCTTGTTACCTAGGTAGCTACATTTACTAACGTTAGTTTCAAGCTACCGTAACGTCTCTGGTTAGATGCTAAAGGCAAGCCGTTAGCTAGCTAACGTACTCACCAGGCTAGCCGACTTGCTAGCTAACATTAGCGGTTAACTTGTGGTGGCTCCAAATCTCCAATGCTATTAAAATGAATTTAAAACAACGGGAAAAAAACACTTAACAAGGTTGCACGAATTAGGGAAATACTGTGGTTAATTAGGACGAGGTCATTTTGACATGTTTAGCTTGCTTGACTAACTAACGTCATCGACAAGATTAGTTTATTCTTCGATGAGGTTTAACGGCGTTTGGCCTCCAATAAATGTTGCATTACCGCCACCTAGTAGACTGGAGTACAACTACCGTATACTTTGCTTTAAAAAAAAAAATGCATAAGTAAACAAATACCCTACCATCACAAAAAAAAATATTTAAAAGAATAACACCACCCTACTCCACTATTTTCCTACCCCAGGCCAACAATCTGAAAGGATGGGACACCACCACTTAATACACCCTGTTACTCTTCTTTCTCGCACACCCAAATACCTCTCTGCAGCTGCCACCACAACCTCAATTTTCTGCGACCTGTTTCATCCCTGGATAACAGTTGATAACCATTGCTATAAATGCTAAAAATCTAATCACACTGAAACATATCACTTGTTGACCTATCCCTCTGTACTGGTACAGATCTACTACTCACACCACTCCTCTCAGGATCCCTCCCCCTTGACCCATCTTCCTCTACTTTCTCAGCATATGACAACTTCTGCACTACTCTAACCCGGAAACCTCAACCTGCCTGGGACATTTCTAATCCCCAGCCCCATAGGCACCCCTACAATTAACACATACCACTACTTTTCCCAATGCTACACATTATTTTGTCTCATGCCCTTCTGCACACTTCTCACACCTACACACTGCTGCTACATGCCCATAAGCTTGACACCTGTAACAACGTAATGTATTCACCAGAAAAGCTCATACAGGATAACTTATATATCCTAACATCACTTTGTTGGGCAAAGACTCAACATCAAAAGTCAAAAGAACAGACAATGACTCCTGTTCCACCACTCATGCCACCCTGTCTGCTTCGCACCAAACGACGAGCATCACAAACACCGGGAATCTTCCCCTTCAGTTGGTCAAGTGCTACCCCAGCAATCACTCCTTTCAATGGAACCCTTTTCTTGAAAGCAAAACAATTCAAATGTCTTGCCCCCATTAATTTAACGTGGAGTGCCTTCTCCCTCTGACCAGCAGAAACACAAACAATTATCACAAGACCACTTTTGGTTTCCGAATCCACAGCACCCAACTCTGTTTTCACCCACCCTGAAATGACAAATGGATCAGCCAAAAGGCAAGGGTCACTCCAACTGTCACAGACTCATCTTTATCCTGACCCTCGGTGCAAGCCTCGGCTCAGAGAACTTCACCACACCTACTACCTCTGATACCTCCTGTCTTCAGCTCACCCTGCTTACACTTTCTACCATTCTTCTAAAACAAACCATCTCCCCTTTTCCTGCAATTTTTAACCGACTCAAGCTCACCCTCTTCCTCCATCTCTTCCTCAGACCTCCTCTGCCTCTCTTTTTTCCCTCCATTCCTCCTACGTATTCCAAGTATATGTCTCCTTATCAGTGGCTGTCAGTGCTGTTTATGGGATGACGCTTTTTTTTCATGAGCATCAAATCAAATGTATTTATATAGCCCTTCTTACATCAGCTGATATCTCAAAGTGCTGTACAGAAAACCAGCCTAAAACCCCAAACAGCAAGCAATGCAGGTGTAGAAGCACGGTGGCTAGGAAAAACTCCCTAGAAAGGACAAAACCTAGGAAGAAACCTAGAGAGGAACCAAGCTATGTGGGGTGGCCAGTCCTCTTCTGGCTGTGCCGGGTGGAGATTATAACAGAACATGGCCAAGATGTTCAAATGTTCATAAATGACCAGCATGGTCAAATAATAATAATCACAGGCAGAACAGTTGAAACTGGAGCAGCAGCACGGCCAGGTGGACTGGGGTCAGCAAGGAGTCATCATGCCAGGTAATCCTGAGGCATGGTCCTAGGGCTCAGGTCCTCCTCCGAGAGAAAGAGAGAATTAGAGAGAGCATACTTAAATTCACACACCGGCGGATAGGACAGGAGAAGTACTCCAGCTATAACAAACTGACCCTAGTCCCCCGACACAAACTACTGCAGCATAAATACTGGAGGCTGAAACAGGATAGCATGGTCTTATTTCTATTACAGCATATTGGATTACTGTCATTCATATTCCATTCAATGTAACATCGATAGGCTTCGGCTACTATATGATACTCAAATTTTCCCTATACCCATCATGAGGTTGCTACAACGTTGCCTGTGAATGAATGTTTACAACGTAGGTGCATACAGGTCGAGATACATTTTTAAGGTGACAGAGAGTGACACATGGACAGAGAGTGACACATTCAATACCACCTTGTAATCATTAGTCCAACAGTTGCAAACAAGAGTTTCTATAGGACAAATTCTGGCATTTATATCCCCGTTTCATTTGCTTCCGTTTAAGAAAAGTTTTTCAACAAAATCGGCGGAATGAATACACACCTGATCACGGGTAAACACCACATTGTATCGGTTCTCGACCGAGGTAAAAACAGATTCAGGTTGGACATTCGCCTGTAGTTTTCCTTACGGCCACCAACAGCAGTTAGGGACCGTCAACATAGTGACGAATCATATTTTTCTAATTTCAATATATCTCTTTAACCATTACTCCTAAAACTTTCAAAACTGACTACCCTTCTATATTGCACACGTTTTTTTATTTTTTTTTATTTACATCTCGCACTATTTAAAATTATTATTTTTTATTATTCAATTGCGACTTGGTCATGTGACCCACACACCTCAAACACCTCATAATGTACACTCAGTGGGCCTACACATTGCACACCCTTCTGTTTGTCCATTTGCGTCTCATGAGATTTTACAATGAAAGTTTCAAATTTCAATAGCTCCATAGTCATATGACTTACAACCCTCAAGCTACTTTCAGAATATCCACTGAGTAACCGTATATGTAGCACACCCTTTTGTTTGTATATTTTCATCTCACGATTTTACATACATTTTTTAAAACTTTCTAATTTCAATAGCTCCTTGATCATGTGACTTACTGGACTCAAACAAGGTTCAGAATGTCAACTGACTACCCTTTTATATTGCACACCCTTTAGTTTGTCCATTTTCATCTCAAATGATTTTACATGAATTTTGTAAACTTTTGAATTTCAATAGCTCCTTGGTCATGTGACCTACTGATCTCAAACAAGGTTTAGAATGTACACTTAGTGGCACCTTTTGCAATGTGTAGGCCCCCTGAATGTACATTCTGAACCTTGTTTGAGGTCAGTAGGTCACATGATCAAGGAGCTATTTGAAATGTAACATTTTGAAAAATTCATGCAAAATCACCTGAGATGAAAAGGGACAAACAAAAGGGTGTGCTATATAGAAGGGTAGTCAGTGGACATTCTGAACCTTGGTTGAGGTCAGTAGGTCACATGACTAAGGAGCTATTGAAATTCAAATGTAAAAAAAAGGTTGTACTTCGTTTACGCTCCCTAACTAATTCAACTAGGAATATAGAATGCTGCTCACATTTCCACATGTTTATTAGCTTTGGGAAGCGAATTAATGTCAAAACGTGAAAATAAGACGTGCAATTTTTACAACATCCTGACACTTATTTGGAGTTTGTGGCTTAAGTGGTTTGAAAGCTATTGAGGTTTGAAAGCGCAAATATCAAATATCTGGCGAATATCCAACCTGAAACTATCGTTACCTTGGTTCCTTCTCGCCTCTATACACTCTCCTCCTCTCACCTTTTCCATTCCTTTGTGGACTTGAATGCACAACACATCAGCTGTACGTGACCAGGCGAAAAAAAACTTTCCAAGCCAAACCATGTCATAACTGCAACACACAGCCTACATCGTTGTCCCCATTTAGCTAAAGTAACGTCCTAGTCAACATAGCTAACATAACTAATGCATTAGTAAACATGCTACAATCATGCAGTAAAGTAAGTGTTAAGTCAGTAAGCAGTTACACTGGTGGGCCCCAGTGGCAATAAATTAATAAAACCAAACGCTTACCTTGACATGGAAGAGTTCCAGTGTTGTAGAAAGAAAGGGAAGAGCTAATAAGGTACACAATAGTACATTTTGGTAGACAGAATGTACTCTTTGGTAAAAGGGGTGAATCGGTCATCAAAAAGAAAGGAGGACCAAGGCACTCTTCATATAATTAATTAAAATGTCTTTATTTGTATAGCATGTTCAATAGAAACAACGTTTTAAAAATCCGACACTGGCCTTCGTCAGGGAGAAGGCCATGCAGCCGAAACGGGCCAGATTTTTCAACTGTTTTGGATAGTCATAGCCAGCTAGCTAACATAGCACCCCTCTGTTTGAGCAGGGTATCTGAGTAGAGTAAACTAGCCAGCGGCATTTGCTAGCTAAGTAAGTGAAACTGAAAGTGGAAAAAAATTATGAAATCTCTCTCTCTTGCTCCTCCATTTTTGAAGAAATTAATTTGTTCAAAACTGTTCAACTATTGTCTTTCTGTCTCTGAGTCACTCACCACATGTTATGCTCTGCGGCGCTAGCTAGCTGTAGCTTTTGCTTTCAGTAGTAGATTCATTCTCTGATCCTTTGATTGGGTGGACAACTTGTCAGTTCATGCTCCAAGAGCTCTGATAGGTTGGAGGACGTCCTCCAGAAGTTGTCATAATTACTGTGTAAGTCTATGGAAGGGGGTGAGAACCATGAGCCTCCTTCCATCCTCAAAGGAGGATGGAAGCTAGCTGTCCTCCAGCTACACAAGCTACTGTTGAGGGTACTGTAGACCATCAAATCAAATTTTATTTGTAACATACACATGGTTAGCAGATGTTTATGCGAGTGTAGCGAAATGCTTGTGCTTCTAGTTCCGACAATGCAGTAATAACCAACAAGTAATCTCACCTAACAATTCACAACAACTACCTTATACAAGTGTAAAGGGATGAAGAATATGTACATTTCTATTTATTTATCCGTTATTTTACCAGGTAAGTTGACTGAGAACACGTTCTCATTTGCAGCAACGACCTGGGGAATAGTTACAGGGGAGAGGAGGGGGATGAATGAGCCAATTGTAAACTGGGGATTATTCGGTGACCGTGATGGTTTGAGGGCCAGATTGGGAATTTAGCCAGGACACAGGGGTTAACAGCCCTACTCTTATGATAAGGGCCATGGGATCTTTAATGACATACATCTTATTCTTGCCTTCTCAAGGGATGCCATTTAACCGGCTGTCACAATCTCTGTACAATCAGCAAGAACCCCTCGGGATGTAGCGCTCAAAAGTGCATCCCACTTATAAAGCAGCTGCTTCGTCTTGATGTTCTTCTTTATCAAAAGCTACCACAACGCTTTTACATTTCAAACAAGCGCACTCTTGCAGCCACCATCCCGACAAGATTAGCTCCAGACAGCAACAATAAGACTCCCGGTTTTACGATTTTGTCTCAAAAATAAAGGTCTGCGCTAAAACGCTATGTGTATACTAAATCATTATTTTCTTGCAGCTTTGCATAGTCATAGTGCATAATCTTACAAATATGTTCCAAAATTATACAATGACATTAAAAGCATTACAATTTCTCAATGTACTTCACCTCATAATGTAGTAGTAGTTAATAGTCAGTATTAGTAATGTTATGTATGTGACTGGTGCTATGCTTATAAGTGTTTCTTGGTCCTTACAGATCCTATCAGAGTTTTAATTTATTTTCAGTTTGCTGTATAGCTAGATGATTATACCAAATATTTTTCTATAACTAACACTGTTCTATCTGTGATTATACTGTATGGCCTAGTGGCTTACAGCCTCATGTGTATTATACTAGTTGCACCCTCTAGTAGCTGAAAGCCTCGTGTCTTATTCTAGTTCTGTGAAACCATACTGCTATGTGCTGTGCCTAGCAGTTGTCATACTATCTATTGGGTAATTCAGAGTTTGTGACAATTTACCCATGCAACAGAACACAGCCACCAATGCAATTCTCTGTATATGGAATACATATTGGACTGTAGAGGAAAAAGTTTATTACCTGTCTCAGCTAAAGTGAGTTGGAAAAGGTATCTACTAACCAAATATGTTTAGTTTTGGAGGGGGACTGTGTCATACGGACAGTTGCTGGCTTTTTACTCTACCCCTTCCATAGCCCCCAATGCAATACACTGTATTGGACTGTCTACTACCCGTCTCAGCTAAAGTGGGGTAGGGCGACTTTGAACCAAAAAAAAGTCATAAGAAGTGTTGCTGGACTTTTACTGTGGTCAAACAGCTTAAAATGGGGTTCGTAGACACTATACGGTTCAAATCTAGCACTGTGTCATAGGATGCATACAATGAGTGTACATAACCTTAGTTACACCTGCTCTTGCCATGACATAGACTGACCACGTGAATCCAGGTGTAACCTATGATCCCTAGCTATTGGTGTCAGTGTAGATGAAGGGAAATAGGCTGGTTAGCCCTTTCCTGCATTAAATGCCCAAAAGCACCCTCTTTGGCCTAATGGGTGGAATGCTATTAAAAAATCCGGTGTTTCTATGTCAAACAGTTATATTTCGGTCTTCTGTGATGTACAGTACCTGTCACGACTCCCACCGAAGGTGGCTCCTCTTCCTGTTCGGGCGGCGCTCGGAGGTCGTGGTCACCGGTCTACTAGCTGCCACCGATCCCATTTTCCTTTTCTGTTAGTTTTGTCTTATTGGTTACACCTGTTTCTTGTTTAGGTTTTGGTTAGGGCTATTTAAGCCTGTTATGGCTTGTTCCTCTGTTAATTTTTGTGGTTGTGCTATTTTCTTGTTTTCTCTGGACTGTTTGGGTCCTGATTTTGGGCCGGTCATTTGTTGCGCCTTGTATTTTGTCGTGACCGTTTTCTCTGCCGGAATAAACACGATTGTCCTTTACCCTCTGCTCTCTGCTCTCTGCGCCTGACTCCGCACCCAATACTCCCAGAAGTGCGTAACAGTACCAGTCAAAAGTTTGGACTCACCTACTCATTCAAGGGTTTTTCTTTGTTTACTATTTTCTACATTGTAGAATAATAGTAATGACATCAAAACTATGAAATAACGCATATGGAATCACGTAGTAACCAAAAAAGTGTTAAACAAATAATAAGATATTTGAGATTCTTCAAAGCAGCCACCCTTTTCCTTGATAACAGCTTGAACATGAGCCTCATATTTTCTGTTTGTACTATTTAAAAAAAAAAGTCATCTTGTCACTAGCAATAGAATGTCTAAATGTGTCACAGTCCACTTTAAGACTGTGGGGCGGCAGGGTAGCCTAGTGGTTAGAGCGTTGGACTAGTAACCGGAAGGTTGTGAGTTCAAACCCCTGAGCTGACAAGGTACAAATCTGTTGTTCTGCCCCTGAACAGGCAGTTAACCCACTGTTCCCAGGCTGTCATTGAAAATAAGAATGTGTTCTTAACTGACTTGCCTGGTTAAATAAAGGTAAAGACTAAATCCATTTTGCAATGACTGTACTTGAACTCGACATGATTCTGATTCCACATCCTTTTGACTATCTGGAAATAGGTCAACACAATGAAAGTGATACCAATATGCACAGATATCACATTTACTGTTATTTGGTGATTTACAGAAACAAAACAGTGTTTGGGTTTATTTTGCTGTGTGACCCATTCCTCACCATATTTATGTTTCACTGCATTTCTGTGTTTGTTTGGTGTTTTTGTATCAATTAGTGTACTGTCTTTGACTGTGTTTCACTGACTTAAGTTTGCTGTCACCCTTATCTCCTATGTCATTAAATATGGGGGACAGGCTTAAAGGGTTGGTCAACACAACCTGTTCCTCAATCTATTTAACAGATTAACAGCAGTAAATTGGTGTGATTGTTCCTCCACAGAGCAGTTCCTCCATAGAGTATAACTCTATCAAACTTTAAACAATGTACACATCTGATATTTTGTCTTGGTCATTCAGTCTTCTGTACATGCACAATAGAATTTAAAAGCTATTACAAATGTTTAAAGAATATAACAGATGCTTTTATCCAGAGGGATTTACATGACATTAAAGTGCATTACTTTTCATACTGGTCCCCTGTGGGAATCAAACCCACAACATTGGTGTTGCAAAGACCATGCTCTACCAACTGAGCCACACAAGACCTTTCACCATTCAGAGACTTTTATTTAATATTACATTTCAGCAAATAAATAATGCCTTCATGACAAATTATGATGCAAATAATACCTTTACAATGCAAAAGAGTCTCCTGGACCCCTATATTGGCACAGTGAATTAAATTAGATTTACTGTTCAGACAAACTGGTAGGAAATTCAAAAAGCATGTCAGTTAAATACTGCATCACAGCAAGCAGCCAAGTTAGCTTATTTTCTTCAACATAGTGCATATACAACATCTTCAAATTTGCACTGATAACAATGATAATCGTTGATAATCATAACATGATTCAGCAGAAGCGGTAAAATATACAATCATTGCGTGCTATAAGCGTGACGACATTCAGGTCTTCACCTTTTTCTCAGTCAAGTGGAAATACACTTCAGAAATGGCAAAGAACAATATGAAATGCTGGCTTTGTAATTTTACATTTTACTATGGCAACGAGAGTTGAAACATGAAGTTACATTACATTATGCAATGTTATATTTTGGCACTGAATTTTCTGTATATATGAGCCTCAATATTCCACCAAATATTTACATTCAATGTGTGTATGCATCTCTCTCGCTCTCTCTCTTTCTCTCGCTGTGTGTCTGTGTGTGTATACTGTGTGCAACTGAGCATGAGTGTGTCTGCTTTCCTGTCTCTCCCTTTACTTTTTTGTTTCTCTCTATGTGATTTTACCTCATAAATATATCTCAGCTCTCCCTTTTTCTGTCTCTCCTTCCATATTATCCATCGCTTAACCTCTGTAAGGCACCAATCCTAATTTTAGACAAAAAGTTGGACTGTGGAAAACAGCACACCACTGGGAGACAGTCATCGCTGCACACAATGAACAGATGAAGACAAGGGCCTAGATTCAATCTGGGCCGTGGAAAATCCACATTAAAGTGCAACATTTAAAGGTAATTTCCAATTGAACTGACATATGCAGAGTTTACCGTGAATGTCGTCTCCACTAGCGCTGGAACATTGCCTTTAACATTGTTTTGCATAGCGGACAAAACACGATCGGATTGAATCTGGCCCAAGGAAGGGCAAACCTACAATCACTGACAGAAAGAGCGACTGGGAAATTAGAGACACAAACAAAAGAAAAATGAGGTGTAAACTCAAATATAAAGAGAGAGCGAGAGCGAGAGAACAAAAGTGAGAGGCAAGGAAGAGGAAATAGCAGAATGGGAGATGAGGGAAGTGAAAGAAGTAATCTGAAAGACAAAGAAAATGGTTCCTCTTCCTCCAGATCTCTATCTATCTGTGGGTTTTCATTCTTCTCAAGACTTTTCTTCTTCAAATGGACACCTCATACTCCCGTGTGTCCTAGGAACCAGGTAGCAATACAACAGACCGAAATAACAATTAATTTAAAGAAGAAAATGCTACAGCAAAATATCCTCAGCAGTTTAGGACATGCAATCTCCAGGATTCATAAGCAACAGACTAGAGTATACACTTTTCGTTAACTTACAGTCAATAGCATGGCAACTTCCAGCCAAATAAAAAGCAAAGTTACAGATAACATTTTCCTAAATACTAGTCAAAAGGTGAAAAGTTGAAAAAAATAAGTGCCAGTTTATTAAAGTTGATACAATATAGACATAGATAACTCCACAACAAAGTAAAAGTTCTGCTATACTAACAACCTAGGGTTTGATTCCCAGTTGGTTACACAGACAGGGCTAATCGTGTCCTGGCTAGGGGTTCAGGTTAGCTAGTTCCTACCCAGCTATAGCTAAGGCCTCGATTCAATCAGATCGAGCGTTAACCCGCGTTGGCAGTGTTGGAGGTGTAACAGCGGTATGAAATGACAAATCGGTGAGCACCTGCTCTTGTGCCACCAACCACACCTTTCTTATTATACCTACTACCTCATTAGAAGTTCAAAATGTCGATAGAAACTGTAGCTTCTACACATAATAGAAATAATGACAGGCTAATGCATGTTTTCATGTTCATTTGGAGGGGGGATTTCTATCAGTTTAATCGATGTGTAGACAATAGAACATCACACATTAGAGTGTTTGAACATGTAATGCGGCTGCTTGACTTGTTTGGTATAAAGTCGGGTGAGGTTTTGTTGCATGCAATTGCAGAGTCCGTGATAGGGTAACGCAAGGAACCACTTGTGTATCTGACAGCTCTAACGCAGTTCCACCTCAGACACTGCCAAAACAACCACTATGCGGATCTGATAGAATCTAGCCCCAAAGTGAGAGGGCTTGGGCAATACTCACCCATTTATGTACCCCACGCGCTCGGTAGCCAATGTGAGCAAGACCTTTAAACAGGTCAACATTCAATAACATGATTCAGCAATCGCACTCCACACTGCAACATGCAATCTCAATCGCACTCCACACTGCCCTTTCCCACCTGGACAAAAGGAACACCTATGTGAGAATGCTATTCATTGACTACAGCTCAGCGTTCAACACCATAATGCCCAAGAAGCTCATCACTAAGCTAAGGACCCTGACACTAAACACCTCCCTCTGCAACTGGATCCTGGACTTCCTGACAGGCCGCTCTCATGTGGTAAGGGTAGGCAACAACATATCTGCCACACTGATCCTCAACACTGGGGCCCCTCAGGGGTGTGTACTTTGTCCCCTCCTTTGCTCCCTGTTCACCCACGACTGCGTGGCCAAACACGACTCCAACACCATCATTAAGTTTGCTGACGACCCAACAGTGGTAGGCCTGATCACCGACAACAATGAGAAAGCCTATAGGGAAGAGGTCAGAGAACTGGCAGTGTGGTGCCAGGACAACAACCTCTCCCTCAACGTGAGCCAGACAAAGGAACTGATTGTGGACTACAGGAAAAGGCAGGCCAAACAGGCCACCATTAACTTCAATGGGGCTGTAGTGAAGCGGTCGAGAGTTTCAAGTTCCTTGGTGTCCACATCACCAACGATTTATCATGGTCCAACCACACCAAGACAGTTGTGAAGAGGGCACGACAACGCTTTTTCCCCCTCAGGAGACTGAGAAGATTTGGCATGGGTCCCCCGATCCTCAAAAATTTCTACAGCTGCACCATCGAGAGCATCCTGACCGGTTGCATCACCGCCTGGAATGGCAACTGCTCGGCATCTGACCGTAAGAGGGTAGTGCATACGGCCCAGTACATCACTGGGGCCAAGCTTCATGCAATCCAGGAGCTATATAATAGGCGGTGTCAGAGGAAAGCCCATAAAATTGTCAGAGACTTCAGTCACCCAAGTCATAGACTGTTTTCTCTGTTACCGCATAGCAAGCGGTACCGGAGTCTAGAACCAAAAGGCTCCTTAACAGCTTCTACCACCAAGCCATAAGACTGCTGAATAATTATTCAAAGGGACACCGGACTATTACATTGACCCCCTCTCCATTTGTTTTGTACACTGCTGCTACTCGCTGTTTATTATCTATGCATAGTCACTTTACCCCTACCTACATGTACAAATGACCTCAACTAACCTGTACCCCCGCACACTGACTCAGTACCAATACCCCCTGTAATATAGCTTCGTAATTGTTATGTTATAGTGTTACCTTTTATCATTTTTTACTTTAGTTTATTTGGTAAATATTTTCTTAACTCTTCTTGAACTTCACTGTTGGTTAAGGGTTTGTAAGTTTCACAGTAAGGTCTACACTTGTTGTATTCTGCACATGTGACAAATAAAGTTTGATTTGATTAGGCAAAAATAGGGTAAATACTCACCCCTGCCTCATATAGAGGGTTGTTGAAGTCATTCTCCACAGTAATTGGGCTGTATGAGTGGGTGTGAGAGAGAGACTTCCAGAAAAGTGGCTTCCACTGCAGTCTACATACACTGAGGGAGAGGGAAAAGGGAAATAAAGGTTAAAGGGAGAGAATACAGAATTACAGTCAACTTCTGATATCTGATCCATGCAATGGCTCAGTACTGTTTTGTGTGTGTGTTAGGTCAGACCATGCCAATATCTGGTGAAAGTAAGAAGAATGCATTTGAATTGTGACTACTGAACTGCACAGCACTTACTTTGTGTAATACATGTAGATTCCACCAATCAGAAGGATGACCAGGATGATTGGCAGGATGATTGCCAAGGCAATGTTCTCACTTAGCATCTGGTGGGAGGGCTCAAATGACTGGGATACTAGGGAAATAATCCAAAATAATAAATGAAAGAAGAAGTTAAAGAAAGGCGATTAAAGGGGAATTTCAACACTTTTCAACCTAATTTTCATTATTTCCATTACCATCCCACTGAGCACACCACGTAATTTCAACGTGAGCAATTAGGTCATATTTGGTTGAGACATTGATCAACCTATATTCACCCACTCAAAAAGACAGCCAAAAGTTTGTTGAATTCCCAATGTGTTATCAATAAGATTGAGACGGAATCTGCAGCATTTACCATGAACACGGGAACATTGACCTTACAATCCGCATTTTTTACAACCCGCGATCAGATTGAATCCAGCCCTATTCTTTAACTTAGATTTTTGGAGACGTGAATCCAACATAACAATTATTAACTTGTTGATAAACTGGATTTAAAAATAAATCTGATAGTGGAGATAAAGTTGAAGATCTGACATCGTTTCTAAAGTACAAATTCATCATACAAATGATAAATTGAAATTCATCATACAAATGATACAAATTGTTTACCATGACGTTTCTATGTTCTGTAGTTAGAAAGAAGAAGAAAGGTTCTGATATCATCAAATTGCATTAAAAGTAAAACTATTTGATTTTCAAAACCTACTACGAGTTTCTAGCCAGGGGGAGGCATTTTCCTCCTCCCTGTGTCACCATGAATCTCATAGTCTTTGTAAGTAACTGGAGAATGAATATGAGGTTGAAAAGTGCCGAAATTCCCCTAAAGAAGACGTAGAAGAAGACGAAAAATCACCTTCTAATTTATGATCGTCCAACAGCTCCTCGTATGCCACTGATAGATGGAGAGATGCAGATTATTATTATAAGATCATCATTCCTCATTCCTTCTTTACAAAATGTTCAAGTGTTTCAATTCTCATGCAGATTTTCTTGAAACCCCTCTAACCCCTCATCCTCATTTCCAGCAGTCCAATGTAGATTGTCACCTTTGCAGAATGGTGGTGGACTGTTCCATTGAGATGGGTGGCCCGGGACACAGTTGATAATAACCTCCCCAATGAGTTCATAGCCCTCATAGCAGAAAAAACGTAGCGTCTCTCCTGCCTGGTAGCTATGCTTGTACAATGTCTGGTAACCATTGTCTGGCACACCTGGGTTTGGGCATGGGTCGTACTTCACTGTTTAGGGAAAATAAATAAAGATGGAGGGAAAGAGAGAGAGAGAGAGAGTGAGTGAGAGAGCAATGCCTTCAGAAAATATTAACAGCCCTTTTTCCACATTTTGTTGTGTTACAATCAGAATTTAAGATCGATTAAATTGAGATTATTTGTTACTGGCCTACACATAATACTCGATAATACCCGATAATGTGAAAGTGGAATTATGAAAGTGGAATTAAAGCTAAAATGTCTTGGGTCAATAACTATTCAACCCCA
The DNA here is from genome assembly GCF_002021735.2 of Oncorhynchus kisutch. Taxonomy (NCBI): domain Eukaryota; kingdom Metazoa; phylum Chordata; class Actinopteri; order Salmoniformes; family Salmonidae; genus Oncorhynchus; species Oncorhynchus kisutch. The sequence continues at coordinate 59,537,664 of NC_034179.2, read as the reverse complement.
TTGTTATGACAAGCCTAAATACGTTCAGGAGTAAAAATGTGCTTAACAAGTCACATAAATTGAATGGACTCAATCTGTGCACAATAAAAGTTTACATTATTTTTTAATGACTACCTTGTCTCTGTACCCCACACATACAATTATCTGTAAGGTCCATCAGTCGAGCAGTGAATTTCAAACACAGTTTCAACCACAAAGATATATTGGTAGATGGGTAAAAATGAAAATAAACCGACATTGAATATCCTTTTGAGCAAGGTGAAGTTATAAATTACACTTTGGATGGTGTATCAATACACCCAGTCACTACAAAGATACAGGCAGGAGAGGAGGGAAACCACTCAGGGATTTCACAATGAGGGCAAAGGTGTTAGAATTAGTTTTATGACTGTGATAGGAAACGACTGAGGATGGATTAACAACATTGTAGTTACTCCACAATATTAACTATACAGAATACAAATATTCTAAAACCCGCATCCTGTTTGCAACAAGGCACTAAAGTAATACTGCAAAATATGTGGCAAAATCTTTTGGGGCAAATCCAATACAACACATTACAAGGTGCCACTCTCCATATTTTCAAGCATAGTGGTGGCAGCATCATGTTATGGGTATGCTTGTAATTGTTAAGGACTGGGGAGTTTTTCAGGATAAAAAATAAATGTGATTGAGCTAAGGACAGGCAAACGCCTAGAGGAAAGGTTCAGTCTGCTTTTTACCAGACGGAGATGAATTCACCTTTCAGCAGGACAATAACATAAAACACAAGGCCAAATCTACACTGGAGTTGCTCACCAAGACAGGGAATGTTCCTGAGTGGCCGAGTCACAGTGTTGACTTAAACCTGCTTGAAAATCTATGACAAAGACCTGAAAATAGTTGTCTAGTATTGATCAACAACCAATCTGACTGAGCTTGAAGAATTTTGAAAATAATAAATGGGCAAATGTTGCACAATCCAGGTGTGGAAAGCTCTTAGAGACTTGTCTAATCGCTGCCAAAGCTGATGCAACATGTATTGACTCTGGGGGTTGAATACTTATCTAATCCAGATTCAGTATATTAGTGTTTTATTTTTCATACTTTTTCATTTTTTTTATTTTATTTTTTACAAATGTTAGAATTTTTCTTCCATTTTGACATTACAGTATTATGTGTTGATCGCTGGCAAAAAAAAGAGACAATTAAATCCATTTTAATCCCACTTTGTAACACAACAAAAATGTGGAAAAAGTCCAGGGTGTGAGTACTTTCTGAAGACAGTGTATAGTCCCATAGAATTACAGTGTTTGACATCAATCTCAACACACACAGACAAACACCCAGGGGAGTGACTCACAGACACATTTGGGGCTGCGATCACTCCACTTGGGGGTGCCTGTATCCCGTCCGTGGCAGGAGATCTGGCCAGGGCCCTCCAGCTGGTAACCCTGGTTACAGGAAAAGCGTACCACTGTTCCAACAGCGAATCCAGACTCTGGGCGTACCGAACGCGCTCCGTTCACCACCTCCCCCGGATCAGGACATTGCTGGACTGCGGACGATAAGGGTATACAAGACATGACGTAAAATGTTGTATCAATTTTTTTTAATCTACCCTGGCACTACAGATGAAACAGAGCTAAATGAGTGAACAACACACCTATTTTCTGATATGTAGATGATTGATTTGTAAGCCTTGAAACAATTGAGACATGGATTGTGTATGGTGCCATTCATTGGGAGAATTGGCAAGACAAAAGATTTAAGTGCCTTTGAATGGGGTATCTACTAGACGCACCGGTTTGAGCGTGTCAAGAACTGCAACGCTGCTGGTAAGAATTATCCACTGCCCAAAGGACATCCAGCCAACTTGACACAACTGTGGGAGGCACAGGAGGTTGGTGGCACCTTAATTGGGGAGGGTGGACTTGTGGTAATGGCTGAAGTGGAATGAGTGGAATGGTATCAAATACATCAAACACATGGTTTTCATGTGTTTGACGCTATTCCATTTGCTCCGTTCTAGCCATTATTATGAGCTGTCCTCCCCTCAGCAGCCTCCTGTGGTGGGAAGCATTGGGGTGAACATGGGCCAGCATCCCTGTGGAACGCTTTCGACACCTTGTAGAGTCCATGCCCCAATGAATTGAGGCTGTTCCGAGGGCAAAAAAGGGGTGCAACTCAATATTAGGAAGGTGTTCCTAATGTCTTGCACACAGTATTTGCAGTATTTTTATTTTTTTTAAATTACTTGAGAAAATCCTAAAATTTTTTTGTTGTTGTTATTAAATATATTTTGGCGCCACATATATCATGCTGAATCCGTATGAACTTATGAACCATAGTACGATTAACTGTTTATATTGAAAAGAGATACATGAAACTCCTGAGCTGTCAATCACAATTTGTTGTGTAATGTCATATTTTTTATTGTATATAACTGCCTTATATAACTGCCTTATTGTTGCTGGACCCCAGTAAGGGCCTATGCGTTAAACAAGAAAAATGCACTCTCCACTGGCGGGAGTATGGTGCCATAGTAATCATTAATTTTAAACAAATTCCAAATGCAAGCTTCATATGCAAATGATCAATTTCAAGCAATTGTTACATACCAAAATACCAGTATGTATAAGCTAGTAATTGTTGCCCCATTGCTGATGAGTTTGCAAAGTAAACAGTTAATATTCTTGATTACCAAACCATTTTTGGAGCTGCATATTTATTTATTATGGCAATCCTCTCTTCCTACAATTTGACGTTTGCTCTGCACCAGATCCTATAGCTGTACAGAAAATCAAAAATCTGTTTGCCAGCTCACCACCCGACCTGTGTTTGCTGGTCCAATCATAGAGCCCAATCATTGTGCAGTTTTTTGCGTTTAGAGTAATCCACGTAGTCTCTGTGCCACAACATTACAAACCTGGCCAAATAATTTCAAGTCATCAGTCTCAAGTCCAAGTCATTTTATTTTCTGTCAAGTCGAATCTCAAATCATCAAATTTGTGACTCAGGTAGACTTGAGTCCAACTAACAACTCTGTCTGTTATCACTTGGCTCATGTAAATTTAGTAGTTACCACTTTAACCCCTGTAAGTCTAAGTCCTTCGATCGTAATATCTACTAAGCTAACATATGAAATTGTTTCATCATTTAGCCATTTGATTTGGAATTTTAGGACCCCTGTAGGTATACAAAAAGGATATCTATTTTAACTTTTTGCTTTGTTAGCAAGGGATGTTAATACTTTCTGAAGGAATTTTTATTTCTCTCTCTCTCTGGACCTGAGCCCTAGAATCATGCCTCAGGACTACCTGACTCCTGGCTGTCCCTAATCCACCTGGTTGTACTGCTGATCCAGTTTCTGCGGTTTTGCCTGTGGCTATGGAACCCTGACCTGTTCACCAGAGGTGCTACCTTGCCATGCTGTTGCTCCAGTTTCAACTGTTCTGCCTACGGCAATGGAACCCTGACCTGTTCACCAGACGTGCTATCTTGTCCCGCACCTGCTGTTTTCGACCCTCTCTCTCTCTCTCCCTCCCTCTCTCGCTCGCTCTCTCTCTCTCTAACTCACCTGCTGTCTCCACCTCTGAATGCTCGTCATCCTGAGGTGCTGATCTGTTGCACCCTCTACAATCACTGTGATTATTATTTGACCCTGCTGGTCATCTATGAACGTTTGAACATCTTGAAGAACGATCTGGCCTTAATGGCAATGTACTCTTATAATCTCCACACGGCACAGCAAGATTTGATGAGGTTTAAATCTTAAACAACATGCCTATTCATTGTTTGAAGTATAATTGTAGGTCAAAAGCTGTGTGCTGGAAAACCTTGATAGAGCAGGCATTGTGGTGCTCATGAATTTCCTTTATGTCTCGGCTTCAGCCCAATGACTTCTCACTTAAAACTTAGTTTTTAAAATTTTCATAGAGATAGCATTCGAACCCAGGTCTGGTTGCTAGGCAACCACCCTGCTCCACCCATGGCTACACCCATGGCCACCCTGCTCCACCCATGGCTCCACCCTGGCCCTTCTTTGGACACTGTGTTAACTAACCACCTCCAGACGAGCTTCAATGCCATACAACTCTCCTTCCATGGCCTCCAACTGCTCTTAAATGCAAGTAAAATTAAATGCATGCTCTTCAACCGATCGCTGCTCGCACCTGCCCGCCCGTCCAGCATCACTACTCTGTACGGTTCTGACTTAGAATATGTGAACAACTACAAATACCTAGGTGTCTGGTTAGATTGTAAACTCTCCTTCCAGACTCACATTAAGCATCTCCAATCCAAAATTAAATCTAGAATCGGCTTCCCATTTTGCAACAAAGCATCCTTCACTCATGCTGCCAAACATACCCTTGTAAAACTGACTATCCTACCGATCCTCAACTTCGGCGAAGTCATTTACAAAATAGCTTCCAACACTCTACTCAGGAAATTGGATGCAGTCTATCACAGTGCCATCCGTTTTGTCACCAAAGCCCCATATACAACCCACCACTGCGACCTGTATTCTCTTGTTGGCTGGCCCTTGCTTCATACTCGTCGCCAAACCCACTGGCTCCAGGTCATCTATAAGTCTTTGCTATGTAAAGCCCCGCCTTATCTCAGCTCACTGGTCACCATAGCAGCACCCACCCGTAGCATGCGCTCCAGCAGGTATATTTCACTGGTCACCCCCAAAGCCAATTCCTCCTTTAGCTGCCTTTCCTTCCAGTTCTCTGCTGCCAATGACTGGAACGAACTGCAAAAATCACTGAAGCTGGAGACTCATATCTCCCTCTCTAACTTTAAGCACCAGCTGTCAGAGCAGCTCACAGATCACTGCACCGTACATAGCCCATCTGTAAATAGCCCATCCAACTACCTCATCATATTTTTTTGCTACTTTTCACCCCAGTATCTCTACTTGCACATTTATCTTCTGCACATCTATCACTCCAGTGTTTCATTTCTAAATTGTAATTATTTCGCCACTTTGACCTATTTATTGCCTTACCTCCCTTATCTTACCTCATTTGCAAACACTCTATATAGACTTTTCTATTGTGTTATTGACTGTATGTTTGTTTATTCCATGTGTAACTCTGTGTTGTTGTTTGTGTCGCACTGCTTTGCTTTATCTTGGCCAGGCTGCAGTTGTAAATGAGAACTTGTTCTCAACTAGCCTACCTGGTTAAATAAAGGTGAAATAAAAAATAAATCCAGTGTGAGAAACTTGCTAGCAAATATTTGCACTATGGAACTAAATAAATAGTGCACTCTGAACCACAAAACGTATTTGCTAGATTCAAAATAGTGTTGTTGGACAAAGCAAGGACAGTAAACTTCGAAACATGATAGTTTTATTGGGATTTGCAGATGTTGTTGGTACAATAAATAATTACCTTTAAAGGGAAGGTTGCACAATACAGTGCATTCAGAAAGTACCCCTTGACCTTTTCAAAAAAAAAATACGTTACAGCCTTATTCTAAAATGGATTAAATGTTTTTTTCCGCTCATCAATCTAGACAAAATACCTCATAATGACAAAGCAAAAACAGGTTTTAGGAACTTTTGCAAATGTATTAAAAACGAAATAGTACATTTACATACGTATTAAGACCCTTTAGCCAGTACTTTGTTGAAGCACCTTTGGCAGCGATTACAGCCTCGAGTCTTCTTGGGTATGACGCTATAAGCTTGGCACACCTGCACTTGGAGTTTATCCCATTCTTCTCTGCAGATCCTCTCAACCTCTGTCTGGTTGGATGGGGAGCGTCATTGCACAGCTCTTTTCAGGGCTCTCCAGAGATGTTCGTTCAGATTCAAGTCCGGACTCTGTCTTGTTCACTCATGGACAATAAGAGACTTGTCCCGAAGCCACTCCTGCTTTGTCTTGGCTCTGTGCTTAGGGTTGTTGTCCTTGGCTATCAGGCAAAACAGTTAAATATTTGTTTCATCAGACCAGAGAATCTTATTTCTCATGGTCTGATTGTCCTTTATGTGCCTTTTGGCAAACTCCAAGCAGGCTGTCATGTGCATTTTAGTGAACAGTGACTTCCATCTGGCCACTCTACCATGAAGGCCTGACTGGTGGAGTTTTTCAGAGATGGTTGTCCTTTCCTGGAAGGTTCTCCCATCTCCAGAGAGGAATTCTGGAGCTCTGTCAGTGTGACCATTGTGTTCTTGATCACCTCCCTGACCAAGGCTTTTCTTCCCGATTGCTCAGTTTGGCCGGGTGGCAACTCTAGGAAGAGTCTTGGTGGTTCCAAACCTCTTCCATTTAAGAATGATGGAGACCACTGTGTTATTGTTGACCTTCAATGCTGCAGAAATTTTTTGGTACCCTTTCCCAGATCTGTGCAGACAATTTCTCCGACCTCATGGCTTGATTTTTGCTCTGAAATGCACTGTCAATTGTGGGACCTTATATAGACAGGTGTGTGCCTTTCCAAATCATGTCCAATTAATAGAATTTACCACACATCACACCCTGGTCTGTTTCACGTGTCTTTGTGATTGTCTCCACCCCACTCCAGGTGTCGCCCATCTTCCCCATTATCCCCTGTGTATTTATACCTGTGTTTTCTGTCTGTCTGTGCCAGTTCGTCTTGTTTGTTCAAAGCTCCTGCTTTTCCCCCAATCTCCTTTTTTCTCGCCCTCCTGGTTTCGACCCTTGACCTTCCCGCCTTCCGCCTGCCTGACCCCTCTGCCTGCCCCTGCCCCTGCCTGCCGTCCTGTACCTAAACTATTCGTTATCCGAAGTGGTCTGCATCTCGGTCTTACATTCATATCTGATACCACAGGTGGACTCCAATCAATTTGTCGAAACATCTCAAGGATGATCAATGGAAACAGGATGCACCTGAGCTCAATTTCGATTCTCATGACAAAGGTTCTGAATGCTTATGTAAATAAGGTATTTCTGTTTTCATTTGTAATACATTTGCAAAAGAAATCTCCAGAAAAATGGTTTCGCTTTGTCATTATGGGGTATTGTGGGTTATATCCTTCCTGTTTGGCCCTGTCCGGGGGTGTCCTCGGATGGGGCCACAGTGTCTCCTGACCCCTCCTGTCTCAGCCTCCAGTATTTATGCTGCAGTAGTTTATGTGTCGGGGGGCTGGGGTCAGTTTGTTATATCTGGAGTACTTCTCCTGTCCTATTCGGTGTCCTGTGTGAATCTAAGTGTGCGTTCTCTAATTCTTTCCTTCTCTCTTTCTTTCTCTCTCTCTCTCGGAGGACCTGAGCCCTAGGACCATGCCCCAGGACTACCTGACATGATGACTCCTTGCTGTCCCCAGTCTACCTGGCCATGCTGCTGCTCCAGTTTCAACTTCCACCTGACTGTGCTGCTGCTCTAGTTTCAACTGTTCTGCCTTATTATTATTCGACCATGCTGGTCATTTATGAACATTGAACATCTTGACCATGTTCTGTTATAATCTCCACCCGGCACAGCCAGAAGAGGACTGGCCACCCCACATAGCCTGGTTCCTCTCTAGGTTTCTTCCTAGGTATTGGCCTTTCTAGGGAGTTTTTCCTAGCCACCGTGCTTCTACACCTGCATTGCTTGCTGTTTGGGGTTTTAGGCTGGGTTTCTGTACAGCACTTTGAGATATCAGCTGATGTACGAAGGGCTATATAAATAAATTTGATTTGATTGATTTGATATTGTGTGTAGATTGATGAGGATTTTAAAAATATATATTTTAGAATAAGGCTGTAACGTAACAAAATATGGAAAAAGTGAAGAGGTCTGAATACTTTCCGAATGCACTGTATATTTCCACATATCTAACAACGAAAATGGATTAAAACGTTTTTAAGAAGTATAATATTTATACACTTCGGAGCCTCCCAAGTGGCGTAGTGGTCTAAGGCACTGCATCGCCATGTGCCACTAGAGATTCTGGGTTAGAGTCCAGGCTCTGTTGCAGCTAGCCACGACTAGGAGACCCATGGTCCCAACATAGTTGAGTTAGGGTTTGGCGGCAGGGATGTCCTTGTCCCATCGAGCACTCGCAACTCCTGTGGCGGGCCGGGTGCAGTGCACATTGACACTGTCGCCAGGTGTATGGTGTTTCCTCCGACACATTGGTGCGGCTGGCTTCTGGGTTAAGTGGGCATTGTGTGCAGAAGCAGTGCAGCTTGGTTGGGTTGTGTTTCGAAGGATGCACGTTTCTCGACCTTCGCCTCTCCGGAGTCCGTACGGGAGTTGTAGCGATGAGACAAGACTGTAACTACCAATTGGATACCACAAAATTGAGGAGAAAAAAGGGTCATAATTAAAAAATACAAAATAAAATACAAAAAAATGAAACAGTTTGGTTTATTTGGAAAAAAGTCGGACCTCTTCGGATAGAATGGTTCAGAATGGTTCAGTCCCACTCTGCCCCAAAGGATTACGATGGCTACCAACAGTTGAATAGTGGATTCACCATGAAGCTCGGGCTAGTAAAAAACAGTTCTCTGCCCACACAGTTAAATTCTGCCGGCTCCAAGTCCAATGACACCACCGGTGTTACTGCACGACGGCGGACGACTTCTGTGATGGAGGTGAATCGGGTAAGTAGGTACTAAAGTGCCCTAAAATGTTTTGTCATGTTATGTTACTAGTAGATTATTAAAAACTAAGATAGACAGCTATCTAAGTGCAACTAGCCATGCAAAACAAGCTGGCCCATTCGGATTTAGCATGGTGTTTGCTGATGGAATAAGCTAGCTAGATAGTTAGCAAGCAAGCTACAGCAACTCCAACACTGTATGTTTTGCAGAAATGAATGGTGAAATACGAATCAGATTAATGTCATTATTTATTTCTAGGTATGTCTTTATTTTTGCTGAACTACCTGATCTTTATTGGCGGATACAACTTGCAGGATATCATGATAGCCATTGTTTGTCTTTAGTCTCAGGGGGCTTTGGTTTATTTTCCTCTAAAAACATAAATAAATAATTCAGAATAACAAACTGGCTTTATTTACACATACAAATGACACCTACATCACACCTGCCCAGATCCACCTGCTCACACCCCCATCTCCAGCGCCGACGTCACTCTCTGCCACATGGCCCCAAACTTCACCATTTGTGTTTACATGTCTCAATTAATGATTATATTGACGATAGAAGCCACCTCTTAATGAGTTCTGAGAGCCAATCCGTTAACCCCCCAAAATAATATCAATTTATTTAGCCTAATTGTTTTTATGACTACAGACAGTAGCCTATTATTCCTCTTTTACTCCCTGCATTAATTAATTTGTCTGCATGTCTATTCAACATTTGGCTAAAAAGAAACCACGCCTTGAATTAAGAACAGATATATATTCAATGCGACACATTGGCAACTCAAATTGCTTTAAAGAGCCTTCTAATATTAGACAACAAATAAATATAGTAAAACAATAACTTTAAAAAATAGTCCATTCATCACTGTATTTCTTCAAATTGCTGTGCAGAAAAAGGATGTCATCCACCGTGCCTGGTCACAGGCTCGCAGCTGGCTTCACTCTGAAACCACACATCCACCTGAAGGGGACGCTTTATCCTTTGGAACCACACATACCAGGTGGACAGTAGGCCTCTAGAAGCAATAGAGGAAATCAACGAGGTGTGAAAAATCCCCCAATTTGTGCCACAGTTTAGACTACCGATAGATCCCACGGTCAGTGAAGAGTTGAGTCCTATTGTAAAGTGTAGTAGCCTAATGGCGAAAAAAATTGATAACTTGCGATGTATTCAATGATTAAGTACTCTAAAGTTTCTAACTCAATATCAAAGAATGTGAAAAAATGTGTCTTTAACCCTGCATTATAATATAACTTATTTTGAACGAAAGCCAGCAATGACTGAGTCACTCAGCCCTATGCTGTTCCTGCTTCTGTTGCCGAGTGTTTATTTAATATCCTACTGATTCTGTGATCACCAAATCTCATGCAACCACAAAATGTTGGATAAATCAATTTCACAAATCTGGCTGTTTTTAAACTTTGCCATGGGAGTGACAAAATATATTTCAATTGAATTTGAATTAACTGAATGATGAGGATGAAAAAGAAGAGAGTGATTGAATTTAAAACTATACTGTAAGAATTGCTCTTCCTCTGTCTCGCGCACACACACAAAAAAATACACAGTTTTTCTCTACTTTGTCAGAAGAAGTTGTAACTGGACCATGTAACACGCACATAGACGCATTTACAGTATTTGGTCATCAACATCTTTGGGTATTGGTTAGCCTACAATTACGGAGTAGAAATGCTAGGATTAATTTGCTCTTCACTCGCAGTCACTTAGTGTCCTAGGCCTACTCCTGACCGGTCACGTTGTACAGCGTCATATTTTCCTAATGGACTAAATATATTAATGGATGTTTGCGAGGCATGTCATTTCTCCCATCTCTTTGCATAGCCCACCAAATGCACTGTTTTCTAAACCACATCTGGATGGATCCATAACAAATTACTATGAGAATGAATATCACTGAATTACATAAATAATGGAATTAAGTAGGCTAATGAAGGCAAGAAATCGTTGCTTACTGAAACACCCAAAGTCATCCAATTGTTATAATAGGATTTGAAGCAACTATTTCCGTTTCACGCTGCTTTGAGACAAGCATGAGGACTGGTCTTGATAAATCAATCAGATTTTTATTTTCATATACTCCGTTTGGGTATTGGTTAGCCTACAATTAGGGTGTGGAAATGTTAAGATTATTTTGCTCTTCACTCGCAGTCACTTAGTAGCCTAGGTCTACTGCCGACCGGTCACATGGCACAGCGCCATTTTTCTCTTAAGGAAACCCTGAGGCTACTGTAAAATGCATTTCCACTTTTCTTGGAATAGAAACACCATAATATTAATAAATTAAGCAAAATATCTACATAAAAAGGTTTTAAAGTCTCTAGTACAGACAATTTTAAAAACAGCCAAATGCATTAGTGAATTCAATCGCTTTAGCCGACATGTTGCGATTTTTTCGTTGTTTAATTATTCAAGGCTCCCTTTGTTAACTCGTTTTACAACTAAAATGCTTGACTGTATTTAAAGACATGGATGACTTGTATGCTGTGTGATGACATGCACAAATGAATGAATGATATACTGTATATTGAAGTAGGCCTGTATGCCAGTAAGTAAGTTATGCTATAACAACTACAGTAAACAGAACACTTATGTTCAATGTCTACTATTATGGTAAAAGTTTATTGATTTTGTGTAAAAGCATGAGAAACGTTGATGTGCTGAATTGCTAATAAGTTATGTGCTTCAATGCTGCTAGTGGTTAGCTAGTAGGGGTAAACCAGCAGGGGTGTATAAAGGGCTATGTTAAAAGCCTGCACACTGTATAAGTGATAAACCAATTTTTTGCTGATACAGAATAAAGAAATCAGAGGATATGCTCAGATGATCAGTTGGTTTTAATCAGTGCCAATTTGTGGGTCTTTTACCGTCTGGGGTGGACAGTGGCTTCACTCCTGCTGTGTATTCACTCGTGTGTTATTCTCTCGACGTCACTTTTCCAACATGACTTCGGTCAAATTCTGATAAAATGTACATTTCTCCCAAAACGCATTTGTAAAGTGATATGTCAAATTGAGACTTTTAATTGGAAGGATGAAACCAATCATAATGTTTAACAGCAACCTAATTCTGCAATCTTCAAAGGCTCTATTCAATTTAGCCAACATCTGCATAGTGGTTGTTTTGGCGGTGTCGGAGGTGGAACTGCGTTAGAGCTGTCAAATCTACAAACGGCTTCTGGTATTCTACCTAAAGCGGACATTGCCATTGGCTGCTCAGAGTCGCATTAAGATAAATCCCATGTAGCCTTGCTTACAAGGTCGAACACTGGAATATGAGATGTAATCTACACCTTGATTAGGCTGAGAGAAATCCTCATTATTTCAATTATTTTTTATTTGAGCGTCATTATTTCTATATAGCCTACACTTTCTCGTTCTGAACTTCTAACATGTGAGATGGGTGAGGCTTTGTGACAATGATCAAGAGCAGCTGCTCACTGATTTGAACGCTCCAATGCAGTTCCACCTCCGACACCACCATAACATCAGCTATGCGGGTTTTGGCTATCGCCAGTTAATGCTCGATCTGATTGAATCTAGGTCTTACTCAACCTCTAAGATGTAAAGTGATTTGTAAATCAGCTAGTATGCTGAGTCGGTGATGTGCAACAGAGTCAAATCGAGGCTCTCAAACACATCCGAAGTGTTCTTTGAAGTATAGGGTTGTGTTCCCCTACTCAGCTGTTATATTGCATCAACCAATGAATGCATGCCACATTGACTGTGCTGTTGGGCACCAGATTGCTATAATATATGATCTGGCATGCGTCAGCAATGTAGTCGGGCAGGAACGCACTTTAGCTCACCTTTGATGCAGGTGGGTGGGCTGTTGCTCCAGGAAAGATCCCATTGACAAGTGATGATGTCAGAGCCACTGATGTCATACCCCGGTTGGCACTGATAGGTCAACACACTTCCCCTCACGGGAGAGGTGTGGGAGGAGCTAATCCAGCCAAATTCGATTTGAGGGAGGGCAGGGCAGGTGTCATTAGGCTCTACCTCTGGATGAAAAAGAAGATGTCATCAGATGTAGGATAAACCAGGTGCTTGTTCAGGAGGATATAATGTTACAGAACATTCAGATTTAAATATATAGTGTAGAACACACAATTGAGGTAGAATACGTAATCGTATTGTCTGTTCATATTATATCTACAAAGTTATTAACATTTTGCTTCACTGAATATATGCCAGGAAAATGTAGATTTTGTATTTGTGTGATGTCATGTATGGGCAATCAATGTTTTGCATATCATGTCGTTTATGTTTATGTAATGCTCTGTATGTAAAAGTTCTGTATGTGTACGTACCACGGTAGTGAATAAGGAACCCCTGGCTGAGAATAAATGAGGAGTCGTCAGGGTCACTCTGGAACTGAATAGTGACCTCAGAACCACCTGACACGACCTGGAAACGTTCTCGTGACCCCAGGTACTGGCCAATCACATGGGACATGAGGTCGTGACCATCGAATATGGTGAGAACATCGTTGTGGCGGATATTCAAACTTTAAGAGTGACAAAATACATGGAGAGGAAAACAACTTTCCCTTTAAATCACAATGTCACTTCAAATGGAATCATAAAATGTCATAATAAAACGTAGCTTCTCACAAACATTGTCATTTCTAATCCTTACAATAAAAACTTCACTGGAAGCATCACATCAGTTTTTTTTTATGTCTGTCACAGTTGAAATGCACCCATTATAATCAAAAAGACGTCGCTACACCAGCCACGGAAGTAGCCATCAATGAAGCAGCGAAATGCAAGGCTCACATTGTTCGACCTACATTTTAACCCTCAAGTATATTCCTTACAAAACATGCACGTTTCTAAATAAACATGCTTATTTTGAGTTCTACCTCCATCATATGGACCTCTTGTGTGGTGGGGAAAAAAACTATGCAAAGGGAGCGCTCATGTTATGCAGTGAGGTTTCAGAAGCAAAAGAGGCATGGGAAAATTAAAGGAGAACAATTCCCTCTCCCAAATGCTTCAACCACAGCTTCAAAGACCAGAATTATGTCTGTTGGGTGTTGGTGAGGCCAAACTCACATCTGGATGTCCAGTTCGATGCGCTTCTCCTCATTGCCATGGATCTGCCACACACAGTCTTGCCCCTTGGAGTAGCTCTGTGGCCAATCGGGGGACAGAACAGTACTGGAGGGATCGGTCAACTCTCCCCCACACAAAGCTGAAAGGGGGTGGGAAGAGAGGGTGTGAGGTAGTAGCACAAGAAAAAAGTTATTGTAACATTACTTGTATTATTGTCTTTAGTTGTTAGTTTAGTGAATGAAAGGGGCTTTATACACAAATTATCATAATGTAATGGTAGTATTCAATGGTATTACCTTTACACACAGGCTCGCTCTCATTCCAGTGTGGATCGCTTTGGTCCACACACTCAATGACACCAGAGCCCTGCTCCATGACAAAGCCCGGGGAGCAGGAGAAGGTGACTGTGGTGCCCAACGGAAAGGTGATGTCACTGCCGCTGAAATTCCCATGGGGCAAGTAGGGCTCATAACAGTGTTCCCCGTCAAAGGCTGAGAGAGAGCGAGAGAGATAAAACAGTGTGCACGTGTGAATATGAGGAGAGAAGTAGGATAATGCATAATATAAGATTAATTAAAGTAGGGTTGACCCCATTTAGTCAACCGGTCGATTGTTTGGTTGACAGGCTGTTGGTCGACCGAGATTTCTTTAGTTGAGCAGTCACAATGTTATTATTTTTTTCATGGTGCACATGATTCACGCCTGATTCACGCCTGTCTCAGTGGACTAATCCATTGCGGAGGCCACAGGAATGGCACAGTCCATCACTCTAAGACATGTGATACTGAAATTGTAAATGGTTACACTACCGCTCAAAAGTTTGGGGTCACTTGGAATTGTCCTTGTTTTTGAAGGAAAAGCACATTTTTTGTCCATTAAAATAACATCAAATTGATCAGAAATACAGTGTAGACATTGTTAATGTTGTAAATGACAATTGTAGCCAGAAACGGCTGCTTTTTTATGGAATATCTACATAGGCTTACAGAGGCCCATTATCAGCAACCATCACTCCTGTGTTCCAATGGCACGTTGTGTTAGCTAATCCAAGTTTATCATTTTAAAAAGGCTAATTTATCATTAGAAAACCCCTTTGCAATTATGTTAGCACAACTGAAAACTGTAGTACTGATTAAAGAAGCAATTAAACTGGCCTTCTTTAGACTAGTTGAGTATCTGGAGCATTTGTGGGTTCGATTACATGCTCAAAATGTTAGAAACAAATACTTTCTTCTGAAACTCAGTCTATTCTTGTTCTAAGAAATTAAGGCAATTCCATGCGAGAAATTGCCAAGAAACTGAAGATCTCGTACAATGCTGTGTACTACCCCCTTCACAGAGCAGTGCAAACTGGCTCTAAGCAGAATAGAAAGTGGAGTGGGAGGCCCCGGTGCACAACTGAGCAAGAGGACAAGTACATTAGTGTCTAGTTTGAGAAACAGACATCTCACAAGTCCTCAACTGGCAGCTTCATTAAATAGTACCCGCAAAACACCAGTCTCAACGTCAACAGTGAAGAGGCGACTCCGGGATGCTGGCCTTCTAGAGTTTCTCTGTCCAGTGTCTGTGTTTTTTTTGCCAATCTTTTATTTCTATTGGCCAGTCTGTGATATGGATTTTTCTTTGCAACTCGTTTTTTTGCCAGTTCGTTTGGTTTGTGAAACCTACCAGCGTTTGTTCCCCGGCTCCTGTCTGTTTCTTGCTCCTGTTTCCTAGTCGTTCCTGGTTTTGATGTTTCTGCCTGCCCTGACCCTGAGCCTGCCTGCTATTCTATACCTTGCCCCACCTCACTGGATTATTGACGCCTGTCTGCCCTGACCCTGAGACTGCCTGCCGTTCTGGACCCTTTGTACCTTCTCTGGACTACTGACCCCTGCCTGCCTTTGACCTGTCCTTTGCCTGCCCCTGTATTATAAATAAGATAGCGTACCTCATCACGCTGATGTCCGGGAGGGCTCTGGCCTGAGCTACGGCAGTATGGGAACAACATTTGCTTCAGTCTGAAGGAGTTTGTGGCAAAGGAAAATAACGTTTTCGATGCTGCATTGTCTGGGAAAGAGGCTTCCCGGAAGTTACTCCAACTTTGGCAAGGCTCCCCGCAGTGTGGCAGACTACACAATGGAATTACACACGTTGGCAGCTGAGGAACCTGGTTGCCTGGAACCTGGTCGCACTGCCCGACATGTTCCTGCACAGCATATCGGAGGAAGTAAAAGAGCTACTGACGGATATCGACTCGCTCATCGCCTTGACCATTCAGATTGATGGGCGACTACAGGAACAACGGAAGGAGAGGAGATTTTGCCCGCCCGTCCATGGATTCCACCTCGCCTCCAAGGTATCCCGGAAGTCCCAGATGGCTCCGTTGTCGAGAGGACCCGAGGCTACCTGTGTTCCCCCAAGGGCCTCCAAAGACTGACGATTTACCTCTTCCTGAGCCCATGCAACTAGGCAGAGCTAGGCTGTCTCCAGCTGAACAGCTATACAGGCTTCACACTAAGAGCTGCCTGTATTGCGGGACTACTGGTAATTTCGTCTCCACCTGTCCACTAAAAGACCAGGCTCACCGGTAGGAGTGAGTACTTTGGCGGGCCATACGGATAACTTTTCCTCTCCCCTTACTTGCACCTCCCTTCATTCCATATTGCTGTGGGGGAACCAGTCAAAATCTCTCTGGGTACTCATTGACTCCGTTGAGAGCTTTATGGACGCTACCCTGGCTTCCGAGTTGGATATTCCCACTCAGCCATTATCCATTCCCATGGACGTTAGAGCACTGGACGGGCACTCTATAGGCCGGGTCACCCACAATACCACCCCCATCAACCTAGGTGGGTCAGGGAACCACAGCGAAATGATCCAGTTCCTGCTCATTAAGTCTCCTCAGGTTCCCAGGGTATTTGGATTCTCCTGGCTCCAGCAACACAATCCCTTCATTGACTGGTCTGCCGGTGCCATCATGGGCTGGAGCCCGTTCTGCCAAGCTCATGGCCTGAAGTCAGCGCAGCCTGCCCCGGGACGTCTTCCTGGGAGCGCGGAAGTTGCCCCGGACCTCTCCACCATTCCCGCGGAGTACCAGGACCCTGGGAGGTGTTCAGTAAGGCCCAGGCCACTTCGCTGCTGCCGCACTGACCATACAGTGCCTTGCGAAAGTATTCGGCCCCCTTGAACTTTGCGACCTTTTGCCACATTTCAGGCTTCAAACATAAAGATATATAACTGTATTTTTTTTGTGAAGAATCAACAACAAGTGGGACACAATCATGAAGTGGAACGACATTTATTGGATATTTCAAACTTTTTTAACAAATCAAAAACTGAAAAATTGGGCGTGCAAAATTATTCAGCCCCCTTAAGTTAATACTTTGTTGAGCCACCTTTTCCTGCGATTACAGCTGTAAGTCGCTTGGGTTAGGTCTCTATCAGTTTTGCACATCGAGAGACTGACATTTTTTCCCATTCCTCCTTGCAAAACAGCTCGAGCTCAGTGAGGTTGGATGGAGAGCATTTGTGAACAGCAGTTTTCAGTTCTTTCCACAGATTCTCGATTGGATTCAGGTCTGGACTTTGACTTGGCCATTCTAACACCTGGATATGTTTATTTTTGAACCATTCCATTGTAGATTTTGCTTTATGTTTTGGATCATTGTCTTGTTGGAAGACAAATCTCCGTCCCAGTCTCAGGTCTTTTGCAGACTCCATCAGGTTTTCTTCGAGAATGGTCCTGTATTTGGCTCCATCCATCTTCCCATCAATTTTAACCATCTTCCCTGTCCCTGCTGAAGAAAAGCAGGCCCAAACCATGATGCTGCCACCACCATGTTTGACAGTAGGGATCGTGTGTTCAGGGTGATGAGCTGTGTTGCTTTTACGCCAAACATAACGTTTTGCATTGTTGCCAAAAAGTTCAATTTTGGTTTCATCTGACCAGAGCACCTTCTTCCACATGTTTGGTGTGTCTCCCAGGTGGCTTGTGGCAAACTTTAAACGATACTTTTTATGGATATTTTTAAGAAATGGCTTTCTTCTTGCCACTCTTCCATAAAGGCCAGATTTGTGCAATATACGACTGATTGTTGTCCTATGGACAGAGTCTCCCACCTCAGCTGTAGATCTCTGCAGTTCATCCAGAGTGATCATGGGCCTCTTGGCTGCATCTCTGATTAGTCTTCTCCTTGTATGAGCTGAAAGTTTAGAGGGACGGCCAGGTCTTGGTAGATTTGCAGTGGTCTGATACTCCTTCCATTTCAATATTATCGCTTGCACAGTGCTCCTTGGGATGTTTAAAGCTTGGGAAATCTTTTTGTATCCAAATCCAGCTTTAAACTTCTTCACGACAGTTTCTCGGACCTGCCTGGTGTGTTCCTTGTTCTTCATGATGCTCTCTGCGCTTTTAACGGACCTCTGAGACTATCACAGTGCAGGTGCATTTATACGGAGACTTGATTACACACAGGTGGATTGTATTTATCATCATTAATCATTTAGGTCAACATTGGATCATTCAGAGATCCTCACTGAACTTCTGGAGAGAGTTTGCTGCACTGAAAGTAAAGGGGCTGAATAATTTTGCACGCCCAATTTTTCAGTTTTTGATTTGTTAAAAAAGTTTGAAATATCCAATAAATGTCGTTCCACTTCATGATTGTGTCCCACTTGTTGTTGATTCTTCACAAAAAAATACAGTTTTATATCTTTATGTTTGAAGCCTGAAATGTGGCAAAAGGTCGCAAAGTTCAAGGGGGCCGAATACTTTCGCAAGGCACTGTATCACTGTGGGATTGACCTTCTCCCAGGCACCACTCCGCCCCGGGGATGACTGTACCGCAATTCAAGAATGCATGCAACTATTTTTTGTCTGCTATAATAAAGGCTCTATATTATTTATTTTGTGTTAGAACAGACTCTCTGGTACATTTATTTATTTGGTGTTGTTTACACTGTTCCGAAAAAACAGCAACTGTTTGGCACACAATACTAACGTAACACTTGCTCCAATACACTCCTTTTTCTTGATCTTCAGTAGTTTCCAAAGCTAAGTCAAATGTCTTCTACAGATCTGACTTCCCCTTTCCCTCCTGAGCAACTAGTAAACATTCGCCCATTTCGTGTTTCTTTTTTCCGTCCTCTGCCTCCATTTTGCTGTTGACATTACTGTGTTCGGAGTTTGTTATAACCAATTTATTGATGTGATTATGGTGGGCTATAGGTCAGGCCCTATTGGTCACATGCATGCGAGGAGAGCGAGACAACGTGCGCCAGTCACACAGACACTCGCTGTCAATTTTTTTAACAGTGTAAATATTGGGCTCTTTCTTGAGTCATTTGTGTGACTTAATCAAACAGTGTGCTTAAACCATCAGACAAGCTCAGTGCATACGTAATTGGTTTTATACAAACACATATATGGAAAAACAAGTTTAAACATTTTGACCCATCTATTGGTCGAAAGAACACAACGATTCTCAATCGACCCCCATTTTTTAATTTTTTTTCGGGGACAGCCCTAAACTAAAGCAAGCAGCAGTGTCTGTATTGCACAGTCATATCACAGTCAATTACAAATAAGAGTGAGAAAGAGACAAGAGAAACTGTGTGTACTGATGTTGGGAGCATTTTAAGGTCTCACCCTCATAGCGCAGAGCTAGTAGTAACGGGATGGAAGAGGAGTCGGCCGTGAGCTCCAGGTAGAGTATGGAGCCCTCGCTCACGATGCCACGCTCTGGCACATCGTCCAGGTCTGAGTCAAAGAGCAGGGGAGACATGGAGTTGTTTCCGCTGCGCACAATCAGCCTGACAAAGAGGGAGAAGAAAGGATAAAGGGAAAGAAAGAAGAGTAGAGAGGCGGAAGGTGGGGAGAAAGGTGAGAATGAAGGGCAGAGGGAAAGGAAAGAAAGTTAAAAGGAAGGAAAGAAGGGAGAAAAGAAGAGTGAAGGGAGAGAGGTTATTCCTTAAAGACGTTTAATAATTTAATTTGTATTTGTATTTATTATGGACCCCATTAGCCACTGCCAAGGACACTACTCTACTACCACATATCTACAACAGAAAATCTGTGTACGTGTGTGTGTTGTGCGTATGTTATCGTGCGTGTATGCATGTGTCTGCCTGTGCAAGTGTCTCTTCACAGTCCCCGCTGTTCCACAAGGTGTATTTTAATCTGTTTTCTAATCAGATTTTACTGCTTGCATGAGTTACGCGATGTGGAATAGAGTTCCATGTAGTCATGGCTCTTTGTAGTACTGTGCGCCTCCCATGTTCTGGACTTGGGGACTGTGAGAGACCTCTGGTGGCATGTCTTGTGGGGTATGCATGGGTGTCGGAGCTGTGTGCTAGTAGATTGAACAGACAGCTCAGTGCATTCAACATGTCAATACTTCTCACAAATACAAATAGTGATAAGGTCAATCTCTCCTTTACTTTGAACCAGGAGAGATTGACATGCCTATTATTAATGTTAGCTGTCCGTGTAAATTTAAGGGCCAGGCGTGCTGCCCTGTTCTGGGCCAGTTGTAATTTTCTGAGGTCCCTCTTTGTGGTGCCTGACTACATGACTGGACAGTAGTCAAGGTGCGACAGAACTAGGGCCTGTAGGACCTGCCTTGTTGATAGCGTTCTTAAGAAGGCAGAGCAGCGCTTTATTATGGACAGACCACTCCCCATCTTAGCTACTGTTGCATCAATATGTTTGGACCAGGTTTAGTGTTTAGTGAATGTGTCACAAATACAATACTTTTAGTTTTTTAAATATGTAGGACTAACTTATTTCTTGCCACCCATTCTGAAACTGACAGTAGCTCTTTGTTAAGTGTTCCAGTGATTTCATGTGCTGTGATAGCTGACGTGTATAGTGTTGGGTCATCAGCATACATAGACACACATTCTTTACGCACAGCTAGTGGCAGGCCATTAGTAAAGATTGAAAAAAGTAAGGGTCCTAGACAGCTGCTCTGGGGAATGCCTGACTCTAACTGGATTATGTTGGATAGGCTTCCATTAAAGAACACCCCCGTGTTCTGTTAGACAGGTAACACTTGATCCACAATATAGCAGTGGATGTAAAGCCATAACATATATGTTTTTCCAGCAGCAGATTATGATCAAAAATGTCAAAAGCTGCACTGAAGTCTAATGAAACAGATCCCACAAATGTTTTATTATCAATTTCTCTCAGCCAATCATCAGTCATTCGTGTAAGTCTCGCACATGTTGAATGTCCATCCCTATAAACGTGCAGTTGTTCATTTGTTTACTGTGAAATAGCATTGTGGTAGCACATTGTTGTTTTTTTCTCCAACAGACACCTCCGTCGTGACGTCCCCTGAAAGCCCATCTTGCTAGCCCGCTAGCTGTCTGGAGCATATTGGACTGTTAGCTGAAGATATCCATCGGCCAATTTATTGTGCCACTCTACCTATTTTGACAATTGGACTGGACCCCTTTGCTACACGGAACCATACTAATCCATCACGACTGGTCTATCGACATAACGGCACGAGGAGACTCCGCATGAGGAGGCCATAACAGACTTCTTCCATCACGACGTCCCTCTAAGGCCCTTCTGCTAGCTTGCTAGCCCCGGCCTGCTAGCTGTCTGAATCGCTGTGTCTCCAGCCAGCCTAACTACTCACTGGACCCCTATGATCACTCGGCTACGCATGCCTCTCCCTAATGTCAATATGCCTTGTCCATTGCTGTTCTGGTTAGTGATTATTGTCTTATTTCACTGTAGAGCCTCTAGCCCTGCTCAATATGCCTTAGCCAACCCTTTAGTTCCACCTCCCACACATGCGGTGACATCAGCTGGTTTAAATGTTTCTAGAGACAATATCTCTGTCATCATCACTAAATGCCTAGGTTTACCTCCAATGTATTCACGTCCTACCATACCTTTGTCTGTACATTATGCCTTGAATCTATTCTATCGCGCCTAGAAACCTGCTCCTTTTACTCTCTGTTCTGAACGTACTAGACAACCATTTCTTATAGCCTTTTGCCATACCCTTATCATACTCCTCCTCTGTTCCTCTGGTGATGTAGAGGTTCATCCAGGCCCTGCAGTGACTAGCTCCACTCCTATTCCCCAGGTGCTCTCATTTGTTGACTTCTGTAACTGTAAAAGCCTTGGTTTCATGCATGTTAACATTAGAAGCCTCCTCCCTAAGTTTGTTTTATTCACTGCTTTAGCACACTCTGCCAACCCGGATGTCCTTGCCGTGTGTGAATCCTGGCTTAGGGAGACCATCAAAAACCCTGAAAATCCATCCCTAGCTATAACATTTTCCGACA
Source organism: Oncorhynchus kisutch (assembly GCF_002021735.2). Taxonomy (NCBI): domain Eukaryota; kingdom Metazoa; phylum Chordata; class Actinopteri; order Salmoniformes; family Salmonidae; genus Oncorhynchus; species Oncorhynchus kisutch. The sequence continues at coordinate 59,515,749 of NC_034179.2, read as the reverse complement.
AGATAGAACTGCCAAAGTGGGTGGAGTTGCAATCTACTGCAGAGATAGCCTGCAGAGTTCTGTCTTACTATCCAGGTCTGTACCCAAACAATTCAAGCTTCTACTTTAAAGAATCCACCTTTCCAGAAACAGAAGTCTCTCACCGTTGCCACTTGCTATAGACCACCCTCTGCCCCCAGCTGTGCCCTGGACACCATATGTGAATTGATTGCCCCCATCTATCTTCAGAGTTCGTTCTGCTAGGTGACCTAAACTGGGACATGCTTAACACCCCGGCCATCCTACAATCTAAGATTGATGCCCTCAATCTCACACAAATGATCAATGAACCTACCAGGTACAACCCCAAATCCATAAACACGGGCACCCTCACAGATATCATCCTAACCAACTTGTCCTCCAAATACACCTCTGCTGTTTTCCACCAAGATCTCAGCGATCACTGCCCCATTGCCTGCATCCGTAAATGGTCTGCGGTCAAACGACAACCCCTCATCACTGTCAAACGCTCCCTAAAACACTTCAGCGAGCAGGCCTTTCTAATCGACCTGGCCCGGTTATCCTGGAAGGTGATCACGCTCTCCGTGAGTAAGACCTTTAAACAGGTCAACATACACAAGGCTGCAGGGCCAGACGGATTACCAGGACGTGTGCTCTGGGCATGTGCTGGCAGGTGTCTTCACTGACATTTTCAACATGTCCATGATTGAGTCTGTAATACCAACATGCTTCAAGCAGACCACCATAGTCCCCGTGCCCAAGATCACAAAGGCAACCTGCCTAAATGACTACAGACCCGTTCGCCTGGTTATTCTTTAAAAGTGCCTTCCTCACCATCTTAAATAAGCATGCCCCATTCAAAAAATGTAGAACCAGGAACAGATTATAGACCTTGGTTCACTCCAGACCTGACTGCCCATGACCAGCACAAAAACATCCTGTGGCGTACTGCATTAGCATTGAATAGCAACTTTTCAGGGAAGTTAGGAACCAAAATACACAGGCAGTTAGGAAAGCTAAGGCTAGCTTTTTCAAACAGAAATTTGCATCCTGTAGCACAAACTCAAAAAAGTTCTGGGACACTGTAAAGTCCATGGAGAATAAGAACACCTCCTCCCAGCTGTCCACTGCACTGAGGCTAGGAAACACTGTCACCACCGAAAAATCTACAGTAATCAATCATTTCTATAAGCATTTTTCTACGGGTGGCCATGCTTTCCACCTGGCTACCCCTACCACGGTCAACAGCACTGCACCCCCCACAGCTACTCGCCCAAGACTCCCCCTGTCTCCTTCACCAAAATCCAGATTGCTGATGTTCTGAAAGAGCTGTAAAATCTGGACCCCTACAGATCAGCCGGGCTAGACAATCTGGACCCTCTCTTTCTAAAATTATCTGCCGAAATTGTTGCAACCCCCGTTACTAGCCTGTTCAAACCCTCTTCCGTATCGTCTGAGATTCATAAAGATTGGAAAGCTGCCGCGATCATCCCCCTCTTCAAAGGGGGAGACACTCTAGACCCAAAAGGCTAAAGACCTAGATCTATCCTACCCTGCCTTTCTAAGGTCTTCGAAAGCCAAGTTAACAAACAGATTACCGACCATTTCGAATCCCACCGCTATGCAATCTGGTTTCAGAGCTGGTCATGGGTGCACCTCAGCCATGCTCAAGGTCCTAAACGATATGATAACCGCCATCAATAAGAGACATTACTGTGCAGCCATATTCATCGACCTGGCCAAGGCTTTCGACTCTGTCAATCACCCCATTCTTATCGGCAGACTCAACAGCCTTGGTTCTAAAATGACTGCCTCGCCTGGTTCACCAACTCAAATCAAATCAAAGTTTATTTGTCATATGCGCCGAATACAACAGACCTTACAGTGAGATGCTTACTTAGAGGCTCTAACCAATGGTGCGAAAAAAAAGGTATGTGTGTGTAGGTAAGTAAAGAAATAAAACAACAGTAAAAAGACATTTGAAAAAAGAGTAGCAAGCTATATACAGACACCTGTTAGTCAGGCTTATTGAGGTAGTATGTACATGTAGGTATCGTTAAAGTGACTATGCATATTTGATGAACAGATAGTAGTGGTGTGGATGTGAGCCATTACCAACCTTTCAAAGCACTTCATGGCTATGGACGTGAGTGCTACGGGTCTGTAGTCATTTAGGCAGGTTGCCTTTGTGATCTTGGGCACGGGGACTATGGTGGTCTGCTTGAAGCATGTTGGTATTACAGACTCAATCATGGACATGTTGAAAATGTCAGTGAAGACACCTGCCAGCACATGCCCAGAGCACACGTCCTGGTAATCCGTCTGGCCCTGCAGCCTTGTGTATGTTGACCTGTTTAAAGGTCTTACTCACGGAGAGCGTGATCACACAGTCATCCGGAACAGCTGATGCTCTCATGCATGCCTCATAGTTGCTTGCCTCGAAGCGAGCATAGAAGTGATTTAGGTCGTCTGGTAGGCTCGTGTCACTGGGCAGCTCGCGGCTGTGCTTCCCTTTGTAGTCTGTAATAGTTTGCAAGCCCTGCCACATCCGACGAGCGTCGGAGCCGGTGTAGTATGATTCAATCTTAGCCCTGTATTGACGCTTTGCCTGTTTGATGGTTCGTCGCAGGGCATAGCAGGATTTCTTGTAAGCTCAATGTCATCGGAAGAGTCCCGGAACATGTTCCAGACTGTGATAGCAAAGCAGTCCTGTAGTTTAGCATCTGCTTCATCTGACCATTTTTTTGTAGACCGAGTCACTGGTGCTTCCTGCTTGAATATTTGCTCGTATAAAGTAATCAGTAGGATAGAGTTGTGGTCGGATTTACAAAATGGAGGGCGAGGGAGAGCTTTGTACGTGTCTCTCTGTGTGGAGTAAAGGTGATCTAGAATTGTTTTCCCTCTGGTTGCACATTTAACATGTTAATAGAGATTTGGTAGAACTGATTTAAGTTTCCCTGCATTAAAGTCTCCGGCCACTAGGAGCGCCGCCTCTGGGTGAGTGGTTTCCTGTTTGCACTGAGTGCGGTCTTAGTGCCAGCATCTGTCTGTGGTGGTAAACAGCCACGAAAAGTATAGCTGAGAACTCTCTAGGCAAGTAATAGTTCTCTGATAGAGTTCAGTGTGTCAAATCAGAGGGCCTGTTGTCCAAACCTTTGGCAGTCTCTATGGGGGTGCCACAGAGTTCAATTCTCGGGCCGACTCTCTTCTCTGTATACATCAATGATGTCGCACTTGCTGCTGGTGATTCTCTGATCCACCTCTACGCACACGACACCATTCTGTATACTTCTGGCCCTTCTTTGGACACTGTGTTAACTCATCTCCAGGCGAGCTTCAATGCCATACAACTCTCCTTCCATGGCCTCCAACTGCTCTGAAATGCAAGTAAAACTAAATGCATGCTCTTCAACCGATCGCTGCCCGCACCTGCCCGCCTGCCCATCCAGCATCACTACTCTGGACGGTTCAAACTTAGAATATGTGGACAACTACAAATACCTAGGTGTTTGGCTAGACTGGGGGAATGCTAATTCGCATAATAAAAAAATGTACGTAGCGTCTGAACAGTTTGGTTAGAGACAGCTTGCGCTGTTCTGTGAAGGGAGTAGTACACAAAGTTATACGAGATTTTCAGTTTCTTGGCAATTTCTCGCATGGAATAGTCTTCATTTCACAGAACAAGAATAGATTGACGAGTTTCAGAAGAAAGTATTTCTGGCCATTTTGAGCCTGTAATCGAACCCACAAATGCTCCAGATACTCAACTGGTCTGAAGAAGGCAAGTTATATTGCTTCTTTAATCAGTACAACAGTTTTCAGCTGTGCTAACATAATTACAAAAAGGTTTTCTAATGATAAATTAGCCTTTTAAAATTATAAACTTGGATTAGCAAACACAACGTGCCATTGGAACACAGGAGTGTTGGTTGCTGATAATGGGCCTCTGTAAGCCTATGTAGATATTCCATTAAAAATCTGCCTTTTCTGGCTACAACATTAACATCTACACAAATTTGATCAATTTTATGTTATTTTAATGGACAAAAATATAGATTTTCTTTCAAAAACAAGGACATTTCAAAGTGCCAACAAACTTTTGAATAGAAGTGTACTTGTCAGTTGTTTTGCCCTTAACGCCCATAAACCTAGTCTAGTCTGAATGTACCAGTTTAATGTGGGCTATTTTTAGCACTTTTCTGGAATTCTTGGTTGTTTTACTGCTTTACTGGGCGGCTTATCAGTGGTAGAGATGACAGTGATATTTTTGTTTGAGCTGATAATGCAAGTTGAGCTGCACACAGTGGACTTCCTACTAGGGCAATCCGCCTCAGTGCTAACAGTATACCTCAGGTTCATAGGCGCATGATTAATGCATACAATAGCTGTAGGATTGACAGAGACATTGAAGGGAGTTAGAAGGACATAAATTAGGTTACTCATATTATGACTGCCAACGCCCCTGGGACAATGCACATTTGCAAGAGCACTACGATAACTCAGCAACACAATGGTAGGGATTATCTGAGCAGGGCTTAGTTACTGATAAGTCATTGTCTAAATGCAGCCTTGAAATCCGTGGGCAGGGTCCAGGAGCCAAGATGATTTGGATGGACTCTGTCATTCCTGTAGAGCATCTTCTGTTTCCAAAAGGTGTCAAAGTTATCTATAAAAGCTATGCAACAGATCTACAGTAGTATTTTAGCCAGATGTGTAATACCAGTAGCCTGCTGAATCTTTCACAGCCGTGTCCCAGTGATGGCTTCGGGCCTGAAATAACTGGCCGCTTTTTGGAATCTTTCAGAGCCAGAATCAGTTCTTCAAAATCCATTTTCAGCAGTTCCAAGCTAGCCCTCCTAATGCCATTTAATCCAACATGGACTACGACAGCATCAGCCCCCAACAGCTGTCGGAGAATGGTAGGAGAGAGCCTCGTAATGTCCTGTACTCTGGGATAGCACAGGGTTTTTTCCCCGGAAACCGAGATGTTTCTCACCATAGAGCTACCGATGATGAAAGCTGGTGAAATGGCTGAGGAGGTCCGGACTTTCTTTCGCCCAGATACCCTCATGGCCCAATGAAGGTGGGAGCTCTGAAGATCTGAACCCGAGGTAGAAGCCACTAGAGAGAAAGACAGAAAATGGGACGAAGATGCAGGTACCGCCGCATCTGATCTCAAAGTGGAAGTCCCCAGGGACGAAGGCGCCGGAACCTTTGGATCCAGGGTGGTGAAGCTGTTTGAAGTATGTATCCGGTCCGGGCTTACCACTGCCAAGGAGGCCCCTATTGCCAAAGGCTGCTGCTTTCAACTTTCATGGCGAGTGACGTGCCTCCATGGCTGCTCAGTAGGGTCAAGAATAGGAACATCCACTAAGTCATCCAAAAGCATCCTACTATCTCTATTCTCCAGGGAAGGTGGAAACCCCTTCAGGGAGGAATCACTGCAGGGCACCGGCCAGTCGGCTGTGGAGAGACAACATGGCGGCAACACTCCCACCAACACAGTTCCTGCAGCGTTGAAAATGTTTGTTTAGCGACCTCCATTTGAAACAGGCTAGCTGGGCTTCAGTGTCTCTCTTCTTGAAAATAATTTACAAGTCAACTGATCAGTCAACTGATTTGTGCAATCAATCTGTGCAGTTAGACTAGTTAACTCTCTTAACTAAATGCATTATACCAGTAGAAAGGGCCCTAGCTTTTTGGGGGCCCTAAGTGAGATTTGCTTGGGTGGCCCCACCACCTCTCGGGCAAAACGTTTTACTGGCCCCATCTTGACCGTGGAGAGATTTTTTTAAAAGTATATTTCTGGCAATTCTACACATTTTGTCATGGGGCTTAGAGAAATTCTGCAGTGTTAAAGCAGGTTTTTTGCACTTCTACACATTTTGCCACAGGGTAGAGAGAAAATGTTAACTTTTAATAACTAATTTCCTGCAATTCCACAAAATTCCATGACTTATGCCATGTTAATATGATATCTGAATGAGAGTTACCAATACAATCAATTGGGCCCCCCTGTAGGTCAGGGCCCCTGGGCACGTGCCCTGCATGCCTGGTCAGCATTCAACAAGTTTAGAAAGCTGGCTAGACTAACTTACCAATCAAAAAATTGTTAGCTGACATGGCTAATTGAGTGACTGTCAGTGACTGACATATTTATTTATTTAATTTAACCTTTATTGAACTAGGCAAGTCAGTAAATAACAAATTATTATTTACAATGACAGCCTACCAAAAGACAAAAGGCTTCCTGCAGGATGGGGGCTGGGATTAAAAATAAATATATAAATATAGGACAAAACACACATCACGACAAGAGAGACAACACAACACTAAATAAAGAGAGGCCGAGGACAACACATGAAAACATGACAATGACAACATGACAACACAGCATGGTAGCAACAAAACATGACAACAACATGGTAGCTACACATGCTACACCCTGCTTAAGCCAGTACATGTTCAGGCCCGTCTGAAGTTTGCTAGAGAGCATTTGGATGATCCAGAAGAAGATTGGGAGAATGTCATATGGTCAGATGAAACCAAAAATTAAATTTTTTGGTAAAAACTCAACTCGTTGTGTTTGGAGGACAAAGAATGCTGAGTTGCATCCAAAGAACACCATACCTACTGTGAAGCATGGGGGTGGAAACATCATGCTTTGGGGCTGTTTTTCTACAAAGGGACCAGGACAGGACGACTAATCCATGTTAAGGAAAGAATGAATGGGGCCATGTATCATGAGATTTTGAGTGAAAACCTCCTTCCATCAGCAAGGGCATTGAAGATGAAACGTGGCTGGGTCTTTCAGCATGACAATGATCCCAAACACACCGCCCGGGCAACGAAAGAGTGGCTTCGTAAGAAGCATTTCAATGTCCTGGAGTGGCCTAGCCAGTCTCCAGATCTTAACCGCATAGAAAATCTTTGGAGGGGGTTGAAAGTCCGTGTTGCCCAGCAACAGCCCCAAAACATCACTGCTCTAGAGGAGATCTGCATGGAGGAATGGGCCAAAATACCAGCATCAGTCTGTGAAAACCTTGTCAAGACTTACAGAAAACGTTTGACCTCTGTCATTGCCAAGAAAGGGTATATAACAAAGTATTGAGATAAAATTGTGTTATTGGGGCGGCAGGGTAGCCTAGTGGTTAGAGCGTTGGACTAGTAACCGAAAGGTTGCAAGTTCGAATCTCCGAGCTGACAAGGTACAAATCTGTCGTTCTGCCCCTGAACAGGCAGTTAACCCACTGTTCCTAGGCTGTCATTGAAAATAAGAATTTGTTCTTAACTGACTTGCCTAGTAAAATAAAATATATATATTTTTTTTTTATTGACCAAATACTTATTTTCCACCATACTTTGCAAATAAATTCATTAAAAATCTTACAATGTAATTTTCTGGATTTTTTTTTCTAATTTTGTCTGTCATAGTTGAAGTGTACCTATGACGGAAATTACAGGCCTCTCTCATCTTTTTAATTTGGAGAACTTGCACAATTGGTGGCTGACTAAATACTTTTTTTTGCCCCACTGTACATGTATAAGGAATGTGTATGGTGGGGTCAATGGAGGGTGGATAAAAACTAGCGGTCTGGAAAGTTACTGAGTGAGGGAAAAGGCAATCACTTGGTTGTGGTAACTGATAAGGCTGGATAGCTGTTGATTAGTGAGGAACGTAGGCCAAGGTCAGGTCAGGTCAGATGAAGTGAGAAGGAACAGTTTTATTACACACATCACATAACTTCCTGCCTAGCAACAGAGTTGTATTGGCTGTCTAGATGGGCAAGGAGGAGAATGCGCCTAATAGTAGGGTATAAATACTTGTGCTGGCAGGAAACCTGTTGTTGTCTTTTCAGCTGTTGGGTGAATAAACTTGGTTTGAGCTTCAATGGGAACAGGAAGCACCTCAGCTCATTTTCGAGTCTCATAGTAACTGATTTGGTAAATAGCTGAGGGATGGGGCTGGAGAAATGTAACCACTCTCAAATTCATAGACTGACCATCCATGAGACTTCTACATGTTTTGACGTTATACAGTGTTTGTTTACAATTACATAGAAGTAAAAACAAGGTTATATTTTGGGTGCTGATGGGGTAAGACAGTTGAAGCTCATGAGGCATTTATAAATTATATTTTTCAATGATTAAAAGGTATATATCATGAATTTAAAAGTAAATAAATTGATGTAGCAATCTCAGATTACCCATTAAAATTAACATTTTAACTTACTTATCATCATCCTCGTCCAGCGCAACCCTCTCAAAGTGGAGGTGAAGCCTGTGTCCCTCCCTGGCCTCCAGTAGCCAATGGCAGCTCAGATTATTGCCATTGCTGTGGTTACTCGCAGATGGAGGAGGTGGAGAGAAGATTCTACCCACGGTCGCATTTCGGATCCACCCTCCACATGACACAGCTGACATTTGGGAAGAACAATCAAGAGTAATCAGTTATACACAATGTGTGTGGACACTGGCATTGGGGCCAGCCACAAAAACATCAACACTTCCCTCAACTGTGTGAGATGTGGGGCCTTCCGTGGACAAACAATTTCTCATGAGCTCACTGTACCCATACTGGCCACAACAAAGCTACATTGTACGTTTCAGATACACATTTTCTGTGCAGGCCAGACAATTGTTGAATCATATTGACATGGTCAAAGATTCTACAGTCAGAAGGTAGCGGACACTGACCCACACACTGAGGTTCAGGAGAGCTCCAATGAGGTTGAGTCATGTTCAAGCAGGTGGCTACCTCGTGGCCCCTGACCTGGAAGCCAGGGTCACAGTGGAAGTGGGCCTGGCCTCCGGGGTGGATGTCCGTTACAGTCACACCCCCTCCCCCAGGAGAAAGAGGGAATGAGCAGGAGAGGAGGAAGGCTGTTGCATGTAGGACAGATTAAGGGAGTGAGAGACATGGAGGAAAGAGAGAGAGCTACAGATTAATTGCACAAAACAAGGCAGGCTGACATGTGAACAAACCATCACACTCAAAGCGCTCACTGGGATGGAATACCTTGATCATTCATGTATGAGATGTCTTTGTTTCATTTTTTAAAAATTATTAAACTAAAATAATAACCTCCAGTTATGGTGTGCTTCCCCTCGTTGTTGTGGACAGCACCCTTATAAGAACATTTTATTGACTCAAAAATATTTTTGTGGAAAAAGAAAAGACGCCCCTCTGAATTTACCTTGATAGTGTAGGCTGAACATGCCATGATCGGTCTGCCGGAGACTGCGGTAGTAAATCTGCACCTGATTGGTTGAGCTTCGAATTACCTGACCCTCACTCATTAGGGTCTCATTGGCTAAGAGTTCTGGTCCCGTCCCTGCATAGCCAAGGATCGTCAGGGACTCGTCCTTGGACAGTTTCACTTTCTTCACCTGGGGAGAGGGGAGATGGTGGACATCTAGTGACTCATTTAGGAATCATTGAGGGGTAGAAATGCCTACCACTGGTTGCCAACCACCATGTTTACATTATTCAAAACTGGTTCTCCACAATTTCGAATGGATTTCACATTATGTATACCGCAACTGTTTGCTTGCAGAGGACTACTCTGAGCAAACAGGTAGCTGGGGAATCCAAGCCCACCTACTTTTCTTTTTCTTCTACCCCAGTAGAAGATGCTTGGACCTTATTTTTTGATATTTTCAATGGTAATGGTATTGGTAAAAATGAGAATTAAAAACAGGTTCAGCCCTTGTTCGACTGTGATCTTGCAGAGTTACTCCACCTCAAGAATTGAATTTGGAGAAAGGCTCGGCACACGCATAATCAGGCTGACTAGCTATCGTACAGGCAAATGTGAAATAAGTGCAGTCAGGTTACCCGGGAAGGCCAAAGTTAGTTACTTTAAGGAGTAGTTCTCTCTCTGTGGGTCTAACCCCAAGAAGTTCTGGAAAACGGTTAAAGACCTGGAGAATAAACCCTCCTCCTCACAGCTGCCCATGGCTGAGCTCTTTAATCACAACTTCATTAAGTCAGGATTCCTATTTGACTCAGCCATGCCTCCTTGCCTGTCCAACATTTCCTCATCTCCCACCCCTTCGAATGTGACTATCCCCAATGTTTCTCCCTCTTTTTCCCCTGCCCCCCTATAAAGTTTCTCACTGCAGGCAGTCATTGAGTCCGAGGTGATAAAGGAGCTTCTTAAACTTCACCCCAAAAAAACATCTGCGTCAGATGGTTTAGACCCTTTCATCTTTAAGGTTGTTGCCCCTATCATTGCCAAGCCTATCTCCAAACATTTTAACCTGTCTCTCCTTTCTGGGGAGGTTCCCATTGCTTGTAAGGCAGCCACAGTTCATCCTTCATTTAAAGGGGGATATTAAGCTGATCCTAACTGTTTCTATTTTGCCCTGTTTATCAAAAGTGTTGAAAAACTTCTCAATAATCAACTGACTGGCTTTCTTGATGTCTATAGTATTATCTCTGGCAATTAATCTGGTTTCCGCTCAGGTTATGGATGTGTCACTGCAACCTTAATAGTCCTCAATGATGCCACCATTGCCCTAGATTCTAGGCAATATTGTGCTGCTATTTTTATTGACTTGGCCAAAGCTTTGATACAGTAGACCATTCCATTCTTGTGTCGAGTGTTGGTGTCTCTGAGGGGTCTTTGGCCTGGTTTGCTAACTACCTCTCAAAAAGTGCAGTGTATAAAGTCAGAAAATCTGCTGTCTCAGCCACTGCCAGTAACCATGGTTCAATCCTAGACCCCACGCTCTTCTCAATTTACATCAACAACCTAGCTCAGGCATTAGGAAGCTCTCTCATCCATTTATATGCAGATGATAGTCGTATACTCAGCCTGCCGCTCCCTGGATTTTGTGTTAAATACTCTACAACAAAGCTTTCTTAGTGTCCAATAAGCTTTCCCTACCCTTAACCTAGTTCTGAACACCTCCAAAACAAAGGTTGTGATTTAGTAAGAAGAACACCCCTCTTACCACAGGTGTCATTACTACCTCAGGGTTTAGAGCTTTTGGTAGTCCCCTCATACAATTACTTGGGAGTATGGCTAGGGTGCACTGTCCTTCTCTCAGCACATACAGTTGAAGACAGAATTCACCCAACTTATTGTGGGAAGCTTGTGGAAGGCTACCTGAAACGTTTGACCCAAGTTAAACAATTTAAAAGGCAATGCTACCAAACACTAATTGCATGTATGTAAACCTCTGACCCACTGGGAATGTGATGAAAGAAAAAAAGCTGAAATGTGACTGTGAAGCAACACATAAATAGGCAAAGACACACGCTATACAGACACATACACATGGATTTTGTACTGTAGATATGTGGTAGTGGTGGACCCCCTTGCTCCTTCGCAAGGGGGTCCTGATAACAACAATACAACAACCAACACAATGTCAAACAAAACAGCAATCAATACAAAACTCAACATTTATGAAAAACAGTTACAGCACTCCGTTACTAGGTCATCAGTTAATTCAGGGAAAACCAATTGAGACCATGGTCTCCTTCGACCATGGTCTCAATGGGCTTTCCCTGAATAAATAAAGAATACAAAAATATAAAATGGATTAGCGGCAAATGATGTCCGAACTCTGAAAGTTTGTGCAAGCTAGCTACTGTGTGTGTTTGCTTATCCTGGAAGCGGAAGGGCTTAAGCGGTCCTATGTAAAACAATAGATCATGACTAAATTCAAAACGGGGATATCCTACCAGCGTAGGATGCTGCTTTGAAGTCTTGAGGGCACAGCCCCTTCATTATGGTCGCTTCTTGCAGCCGTTCCAGACTCTCACATCAAGGACGTAGAGAGGCTGGTAGCAAGACTAGCTAAATGCTATCAAAACCATAGAATTCCTCAGTGTCAAACTCCCTGAAGGCAGCCCGAAAAGTAACTGCATTTCTTGCTTGAATCTTTTACCACTAAAAGTTGTTGGAGGGGTCTGAAAAGTCACTAAATACAGTGCCTTGCGAAAGTATTCGGCCCCCTTGAACTTTGCGACCTTTTGCCACATTTCAGGCTTCAAACATAAAGATATAAAACTGTATTTTTTTGTGAAGAATCAACAACAAGTGGGACACAATCATGAAGTGGAACGACATTTATTGGATATTTCTAACTTTTTTAACAAATCAAAAACGGATAAATTGGGCGTGCAAAATTATTCAGCCCCTTTACTTTCAGTGCAGCAAACTCTCTCCAGAAGTTCAGTGAGGATCTCTGAATGATCCAATGTTGACCTAAATGACTAATGATGATAAATACAATCCACCTGTGTGTAATCAAGTCTCCGTATAAATGCACCTGCACTGTGAGTCTCAGAGGTCCGTTAAAAGTGCAGAGAGCATCATGAAGAACAAGGAACACACCAGGCAGGTCCGAGATACTGTTGTGAAGAAGTTTAAAGCCGGATTTGGATACAAAAAGATTTCCCAAGCTTTAAACATCCCAAGGAGCACTGTGCAAGCGATAATAATATTGTGCAAGCGATAATAATATTGAAATGGAAGGAGTATCAGACCACTGCAAATCTACCAAGACCTGGCCGTCCCTCTAAACTTTCAGCTCATACAAGGAGAAGACTGATCAGAGATGCAGCCAAGAGGCCCATGATCACTCTGGATGAACTGCAGAGATCTACAGCTGAGGTGGGAGACTCTGTCCATAGGACAACAATCAGTCGTATATTGCACAAATCTGGCCTTTATGGAAGAGTGGCAAGAAGAAAGCCATTTCTTAAAGATATCCATAAAAAGTGTTGTTTAAAGTTTGCCACAAGCCACCTGGGAGACACACCAAACATGTGGAAGAAGGTGCTCTGGTCAGATGAAACCAAAATTGAACTTTTTGGCAACAATGCAAAACGTTATGTTTGGTGTAAAAGCAACACAGCTCATCACCCTGAACACACCATACCCACTGTCAAACGTGGTGGTGGCAGCATCATGGTTTGGGCCTGCTTTTCTTCAGCAGGGACAGGGAAGATGGTTAAAATTGATGGGAAGATGGATGGAGCCAAATACAGGACCATTCTGGAAGAAAACCTGATGGAGTCTGCAAAAGACCTGAGACTGGGACGGAGATTTGTCTTCCAACAAGACAATGATCCAAAACATAAAGCAAAATCTACAATGGAATGGTTCAAAAAGCAACATATCCAGTTGTTAGAATGGCCAAGTCAAAGTCCAGACCTGAATCCAATCGAGAACCTGTGGAAAGAACTGAAAACTGCTGTTCACAAATGCTCTCCATCCAACCTCACTGAGCTCGAGCTGTTTTGCAAGGAGGAATGGGAAATAATTTCAGTCTCTTGATGTGCAAAACTGATAGAGACATACCCCAAGCGACTTACAGCTGTAATCGCAGCAAAAGGTGGCGCTACAAAGTATTAACTTAAGGGGGCTGAATAATTTTGCACGCCCAATTTTTCAGTTTTTGATTTGTTAAAAAAGTTTGAAATATCCAATAAAGGTCATTCCACTTCATGATTGTGTCCCACTTGTTGTTGATTCTTCACAAAAAAATACAGTTTTATATATTTATGTTTGAAGCCTGAAATGTGGCAAAAGGTCGCAAAGTTCAAGGGGGCCGAATACTTTCGCAAGGCACTGTATACTGAAAAGGTTGCTAAATTGGCAACACTGGAGTAGTTCCTGGTTCTGGGTTTTCTTCATGGATTATTTTGACAAATTAGAATTGGGAGAAGGTGGTGCTTAAACTGGCGCTGTGATTTTCAAGCCTATGTGCTTGATAAGCGTTTTCCTCTAGAGTCCACAGCCACAAAGTCAACACGGGCTATATCGTAAAAATTCATGAAAAACAAAATTTTATTTTTGGCTGTCCAAGTGGTTGTTTGAGTGAGAAAGACACAAGAGAACCAATCAGTATAAAAGCACAGCCCCCTTCATTAGACGCTTTGTGCCTACAACATCAAGGAGCCTTTCAAGACCCTTTCCCATATGTGCACTTTTCACTTGCTTCTTAAACTCTAATCCCATTGCTTTGTAATTTTTCTTGTGTGCAAATAATAATAAATAAACAATAGTGGTATGATGATGATGACTAATGGTGACTTACCTGAATTTCCACTCCATAACCCGGATACACTGTGATGCTGTAGGTGCACTCCAGAGGAGAGTAAGGGGATGAGGAGAGAGGATCTGGAGACTCCACAATGCCCTCCATCCCAGAGAGACTGGCATTGCACTGCACTGGAGAGAGAAAGTCAGGACACTTGACTGAAAATGCACAAATATCTCAACCCTATGGAAGTAATGCCTATGAAACACTACCATCATCCTAACATGTTAGGCTTGTTAAGGCTTGCAATCACACAATGCATTTACCCGGCATGTGCACCGTGGTGATGGTCGTTGTGGTGATCAAAGTGGTTGTCGTCTCCTCCTCTGTGGGTGATGATGTTACAGTTTTACCTGCTCCTGATAGGCTAACTGGAGGCGATGAGGTCAGGGCCGTCGTTAGAACCCCTGGTAGCATCACAGTGGCTGCAGGCTCAGTCTGCCCGAGCTGTGGTACAGCCTGAGTAGGGTTGGTGGTTGTACCTGCAATCAAGGCAGAGTGTTTAAACCAGAGATTGGCAACTAGCGGCACGCGGAAACCCTCTTTTGTATTTGGATCAATTTCCAGAAAGTATTCACACCTCTTTACTTTTTCCACATTTTGTTGTGTTACAGTCTGAAGGAAAAAGGAAACTGTACACTGCTCTTGATAGTATCACTGATATAATGAAAACTTGCTATGTCCTCATTATGGTTTTCCAGACGTGTTTCATATTTATACACTTTTGTAATATTTATGAAATGCATATTGCTATATTTGGTAGCACTTATTTGTTTTTCCTTTGCCTCCAACGCCCTTCGATGTGTGGAATGGATGTGGGTGGGGCTTTAGAAAAAATTCACAAAAGCTCTGACAAAGGCTGTGAGGCCGATACGTAAGCTTATTAAAGATCAGTGATACTTTCAAGAGCAGTGTGCGGTTTCCTTTTTCCTTCATCTTGTTCAATTGTTGCCATGCACCTGCAAATAAGATTGCTCAGATGTGCGAGTGCCTTTTGAATGTTGTGCTACAGTCTGAAATTAAAATTAATACATTGTGATATTCACTGGCCAATACACAATACTCCATAATGTCAAAATGGAGGGGGGATTCTACTAAGCTAACATATTAAGATGGTCACACCAAAATCTAAATATTACTACTACTATAGCCCATTACTACTATAGCCCATAGAAACACTATTTTAATTCTGTACAGGCCTATTTCTTTTTACTCTGTCACTTAGATGATTATTGCGGAGTAAGTACAAAAAAGATTCCAAAACATGCATCCTGTTTGCAATAAGACACTAAAGTAAATATGCCTAAAATGTGATAAAGAAATACATTTTATGTCCTCAATACAAAGTATTATGTTTAGGGAAAATCCAACACATCACACTGAGTACCAATCACTGAGTACCACCCTTCATATTGTTGATGTTAAATCTTGTTAATCCACCTCAAATCAGTGCAGATGAAGCAGAGGACACCGGTTAAAGAAGGATCTTTAAGCCTTGAGACAATTGAGACATGGCTTGTGTGCTGTTCAGAGGGTGAATGGGCAAGATTTAAGTGCCTTTGAACTGAGTATGGTAGTAGGTTCCAGGCACACCGGTTTGCATTTGTAATTATTAAGGATCCCCACTCTTCCCGAGGTCCAGCAACATAAGGCATGTTCTTACAGTTTAAAATATTACATGACATTACATTTCATAACACTTTACCATTTACATTTAGTGTGTTCCCTTAGACAACTACGCCACATTCACATATATTACAAAAAAACATCCATGTGTTTGTGTGTGTAAAGTGTGTGTCTTATCATGTGTACTGTATCAGGAATCAAGGTAAGACCCAAGTGCAGACTGTGTGAATTAACAATGTCTATTGTAACTACAGCGGCAGGCAAACGACAGGTCAAGGCAGGCAGGGGTCGATAATCCAGAGTAGGAGCAAAGGTACAGGCAGGCTCAAGGTCAGAGACAGGCAGAGTTCAGTAATCCAGAGGTGGAGCAAAGGTACAGGATGGCAGGCAGGCTCAGGGACGGGCAGAGTGGTCAGGCGGGCGGGTACAGGGTCGTCCTCCTGGTTTTTGACCCTCTAGACACAGAAAAGGTAGGGAAAGTATGGAGGGTACACAAAATGACCGGCAATACCGCAATACAAACAGCTCTGGGTCTCAAGTCTGGTACATATTCGGCTGGAGACAGCCTAAACCTACCGAGCTACATCGGCTCGGGAAGAGGTGAATCGGCAGTCTCCTGAGGCTCTTGGAGGGACTCGGGTAAGCTCGGATCTTTTCGGGATGTAGACGTTGGGGACTTCCGGAGTTCATCAGCTGCAAGGTGGGAACCCTGAGTGTGCGATTGGGACCACAATCGGACCTCTTCTCCCTCCTACGTGCCCATAGCTGACCATCGATCCGGATGGTTAAAGCGATGCGTGAGTCAAGATCCGTCGGTAGTTCTCGGGCTGCCAGCTCATCCTTTACCTCCTCCGATAATCCGTACAGGAATGTGTTGAACAGCGCTTCCATGTTCCAGGTACCCTTTGCTAGCGTGCGGAACTCCACTGCATAGTCTGCCACACTGAGGGTGTTCTGCTGAAGCTGGAGTAACTTCCGGGCAGCCTCTCTCCCAGACACAGGAGCCTTGAAAACTTCTTTACTCAGCGACTAATACCTCCAGACTGAGGAAGATGCTGGATTGTTGCTCCCATACCGCCGTGGCCCAAGCGAGTGCCCTCCCGGACATCAGCGTACTAATGTATGCTATCTTCGAGTGGTCCGAGGGGAATGAAGGAGGCTGCAGCTCCTGGGAGCACTGGGAGAGAAAGGCCTGGCAGGATTTGTAATCGCCATTGTAGCACTCTGGGGGAGGTAAGTGGGGTTCCCGGGAAACCGGTGTGACAGTGCTGCTACCAGCCAGGTTATAGAGGGGCTGGGAGGTTACCGTCGTGGTAGGCTGCCTAGTAGGCAACCCACGGAATTGCTCCCACAATGCATCCAAGGCTAGGTCATGACATTCGACCACGGCCTGGAACCCTTCCATCAGACCATGAAGCAACTTCTCGTGCCTACCAATGGTGGCTCCTTGGGAGGAGACGGCATTGGGGAGCTGGTCCAAGTCTGCTGGGCCAGTCATGGCCAGTTCGTACTATCAGGAATTAAGGTAAGACCCAAGTGCAGACTGTGTGAAGTAACAATGTTTATTGTACCCACAAGGGCAAGAAAATGACAGGTCAAGGCAGGCAGGGGTCGACAATCCCAGAGTAGGAGCAAAGGTACAGGAAGGCAGGCAGGCTCAAGGTCGTCAGGGACAGGCAGTGTTCAGTAATCCAGAGATGGAGCAAAGGTACAGGAAGGCAGGCAGGCTCAGGATTAGGAATGGACAGAGGGCAGGTACAAGGTCAGGACAGGCAAGGGTCAAAAACCAGGATGTCAAGAAAAAAAAATAGGCTGTGAAAAGACAGGAGATGACAGGACGAACGCTGGTAAGCTTGACAAACGAGACGAACTGGCACAGACAGAAACCACAGGTATAAATACCCAGAGGATAAGTGGGGAAGATGGGCGACACCTGGAGGGCATGGAGATAAGCACAAGGACAGGTGAAACAGATCAGGTGGCGTGACAGTACTGTATGTGTGTCTCTTCACAGTCTCCGACGTTCCATAAGGTGTATTTGTATCTGTTGTTTAAATCTGATTTTACTGCTTGCATCAGCTGCCTGATGTGGAATAGAGTTCCATGTAGTCATGGCTATATGTAGTACTGTGCACCTCCCATAGTCTGTTCTTGACTTGGGGATTGTGAAGAGACCTTTGGTGGCATGTCTTATATATGGGTGTCCGAGCTATGTACTAGTAGTTTAAAAAGACACCTCGGTGCATTCAGCCTGCCAACAAAAACAAGTAGTGATGAAGTGAATCTCTCCTCCACTTTGAGCTATGAGAGATTGACATGCATATGATTATTGTTAGCTCTCTGTGTACAATTAAGGGCCAGCCGTGCTGCCCTGTTCTGAGCAAATTGGAATTTCCCGAGGTCCCTCTTGTGGCACCCGATCACACGACTGAACAGTAGTCCAGGTGTGACAAAACTAGGGCCTGTAGGACCTACCTTGTTGATAGTTTTGTTAACAAGGCAGAGCAGGGCTTTATTATGAACAGACTTATCCCCATTTTAGCTATTGTTGTATCAACATGTTTTGACTATGACAGTACAATCCAGGGTTTTGTCACCTCAACTTACTCAATTTCAAGGTTTAGGGTTCAGTGAATGATTTCTCTCAAATACAGTACTTATATGTTTTTGAAATATTTAGGACTAACTTATTTCTTGCCACCCATCCTAAAACTAACTGCAGCTCTTTGTTAGGTGTTGCAATGATTTCACTCGCTGTTATAGCTGACGTGTATAGTGTTGAGTCATCCGCATACATAGACTCTGGCGGTACTCAAAGCCAGTGGCATGTCATTAGTAGATTGAAAAACGTGAGGGGCTGCCCTGAGGAATTCCTGATTCTATCTGGATAGGCTTCCATTAAATAACACCCTCTGTGTTCTGTTAGACAGGTAACAAACATCAGAGCGCGATGTATGTTTGTTGTTATCGAATGCTGTCGAACGCTGAAACTGAACTAAAGACCTCGGGTTTAAAAGCTAACAGTGTTTTTATATACTTTTATTTTATTTTGAATCCTGTGGCTCTGTTGGCCTAAATTGCTGTGAGCGCTGCTATCCGTCCTGGGATCCTGCCAGATTCCGTATAGGGGGAGAGACAGCTAGCATAGCTGGCTCGGCGGTCTCAAATGGAGGCCGTTATTGAATGTTTCCAACTTTGTTAAGGGACAATGTGGACCGCGTTGACTTTCAATGTAGCAACTGCTTGCTTGCGGAGGACTACAGGAGCGAAGTAACTACTCTTAGTAAGCAAGAAGAAAACCTACGTAAGCTACTGGGGAACCCACGCCCACCTACTTTTTATTTTTCTTCCACCCCAATAGCCGGAAGCCGCTCTGGTCTGGTGGAAGTTTCATCACCGTATCGGCTCTCCACAGCTGACTGGCCGGTGCTAGGTAGGGTTCTCCCCCTTCCCTGGAGAACGGAGCTGATCTCGACCCAACCAACCAGTCATGGAGGTACGTCACTCGCCGTGTAAGTCGAAGAAGATGTCCTCTGGCAACGGGGGTCTCCATGGAGATGTTGAGCCCAGAACTGACAAAGACCAGAAACAGCTTTGCCGCCATGGATCCAGAGGTTGTGGCGCCTTCGTCAGTGGTGGCTTCCCAATCAAGATCGGATCCGGAGGTACCTGCGTCTTCGGCTCTGTCTCCCTCTCCGGTGGCTTCTACCTCGGGTTCAAATCCTCACCAGACCATGAGGCTGCCTGAGAGACCGGCCCATTCAACATCACCAGCTGTCATCATAGGCAGCTCTATGGTGAGAAACATCTCGGTCCCCAAAGCAAAAACCCTGTGCTACCCAGGAGCACGAGTACAGGATATAACAAGGTTGCTTCCGACTGTTCTACCAGATGCCGGAAGCTGACACTGTCGTAATCCATGTGGGGTCAAACGACAACAGGAGGGCTAGCTCAGCGGAACCCCTCGACAACATTCCGCTGAAAAGGCAGAGCTCGAAATTTAAAACAAATAATTCTCAAATATGTAACTTTCATACATTCACAAATTAAAGTTTAACTTCTTGTTAATCTACCCATCGTGTCCGATTTCAAAAAGACTTTACAGCAAAAGCACACCATATGATTATGTTAGGTCAGAGCCTAGTCACAAAAACACTCAACGCCATTTTCACAAAACTTACTGTATAACGTCTTATACACTGTATTAGGCCCAGCTTTTGGAACTTTGGTTCCTAGATATGGTTACAATATTGTGATCACTACATCCAATGGATTTGGATAATTCTTTAAAGCTAATTTCTGCAGCATTAACACGTGCCCAAATAGATTCTAGGGATAGACTACAGACACCAGACCAGGCCCAGATCCCCTTGATTCCCTGGAAAAAGAAACCTAGGTTTCACGGAAAGAGATCAGGATGCCTTGAGAGGATCAGGCGACGAGTCGCTAATCTGTACTTGACTTCCATTCTGCTAGCTAACATTCAATCGCTGGAAAATAAACGGGACGAACTGAAAGCACGTATATCCTATCAACAGGACATGAAAAACTGTCATATCTTGTTTCACTGAGTCGTGGCTGAACGACAACATTGAGAATATACAGCTGGCGCGTTATACACTCTATCAGCAGGAGAGAACAGCAGCCTCTGGTAAGACACGCGACGGGGGCCTATGCATATATGTAAACAGCTGGTGGACGATATCTAAGGAAGTCTCAAGATTTGCTCACCTGAGGTAGAGTATCTCATGATAAGCTGTAGACCACACTATCTACCTTGAGGGTTTATCTGTATTTTTCTTAGCTGTCTACATACCACCACAGACCGAGGCTGGCACGAAAACTGCACTCAATGAGCTGTATTCCGCCATAAGCAAACAGGAAAACGCTCATCCAGAGGCGGCGCTCTTAGTGGCCGGGGACTTTAATGCAGGGAAACTTAAACTCGTTTCTATCAGCATGTTAAATGTGCAACCAGAGGGAAAAAAATTCTAGACCACCTTTACTCCACACACAGATACGCGTACAAAGCTCTCCCTCGCCCTCCATTTGGTAAATCTGACCATAGTTCTATTCTCCTGATTCCTACTTACAAGCAAAACATTTAAGCGGGTAGCACCAGTGACTCGGTCTATGAAGCAGATGCTAAACTACAGGACTGTTTTGCTAGCACAGACTGGAATATGTTCCGGGATTATTCCGATGGCATTGAGGAGTACACCACATCAGTCACTGGCTTTATCAATAAGTGCATCGAGGACATCATCCCCACAGTGACTGTACATACATACCCCAACCAGAAGCCATGGATTACAGGTAACATTCACACTGAGCTAAAGGGTAGAGCTGCCACTTTCAAGGAGTGGGGCTCTAACCCGGAAATTTATAAGAAATCCCGCTATGCCTTGCGACGAACTATCAAACAGGCAAAGCGTCAATACAGGGCTAAGATTGAATCATACTACACATCATACTACGCTAGTTGGATGTGGCAGGGCTTGCAAACTATTACAGACTACAAAGGGAAGCACACCGCACCAACAGATCCTGGACTTCCTGACGGGCTGCCCCCAGGTGGTAAGGGTAGGTAACAACACATCCGCCACGCTGATCCTCAACACGGGGGCCCATCTGGGGTGCGTGCTTTGTCCCCTTGTGTACTCGCTGTTCACTCATGACTGCACCAAGAAAGTTGTGAAGAGGGCACGACAAAACCTATGCCCCCTCAGGAGACTGAAACGATTTGGCATGGGTCCTCAGATCCTCACAAGGTTTACCACCATCGAGAGCATCCTGACGGGTTACATCACTGCCTGGTATGGCAATTGTTCGACCTCCGACTGCAAGGCACTACAGAGTGTAGTGTGTACGGCCCAGTACATCACTGTGGCCAAGCTTCCTTGCCACCCAGGACATCTTTACCAGGCGGTGTCAGAGGAAGTACCTAAAAATTGTCAAAGACTCCAGCCATAGACTGTTCTCTCTGCTACCGCACTGCAAGCAGTACCGGAGCACCAAGTCTAGGTCCAAAAGGCTTCTAAACAGCTTCTATCCCCAAACCATAAGACTCCTGAACAGCTAATCAAATGGCTACCCAGACTATTTGCATTGCCCCCTCCCTCTCACCTCACTATGTTGCTGCTACTCTGATATTATCTATGCATCTATTTATTTATTATCTATATCTATTTATTAACTCTACCTACATGCACATAATTACCTCGACACCGGTGCCCCCGCAAATTGACACATTAACTCTGTACCGGTACCTCCTGCCTATATCCCCGCTATTGTTATTTACTGCTGCTCTTTAATTATTTTGTATTTTTTTCTTATTTTTTACCTTTATTGAACTAGGCAACTCAGTTAAGAACAAATTCTTATTTTCAATGAAGGCCTAGGAACAGTGGGTTAACTGCCTGTTCAGGGGCAGAAGCTCGGGGATTTACAACCTTTCGATTACTAGTCCAACGCTCTAATCACAAGGCTACCCTGCCACCCCTAATCTTATCTCTTACTTTTTTTAATGTATTTTCTTAAAACTGCATAGTTTGTTCAGGGCTTGTAAGTTAGCATATCACTAATTTGATGATTTCATTCCTGTGCTGTTTGTAACAACCCTGGCAGGCTGACTGATAACCTGAACAAGGTTGCAGGCACTAGTTACAGTTTGAAGCTTTTTATTGAGTGTGCAGCTTGATGAAAGCCGGACAATATTTAAAATCACCCAGAAAATATACCTCTCATACGTTATCCAGATACTGACTGTTTGCACTTGGTGGCCTATAGCAGCTTCCCACCCAAATGGGCTTTAGGTGAGGCAGACGAACCTGTAGCCATCATAGTTCAACTGTATTTAACATGAGATCATGAGGGGCACTCAGATCTGCCATCGATGCGGCTCTGGCCCCCTTCTCCGCCGTCCTGGATGGTGTCCAAGATGCTGCGGATGAACATGGGCGCCAACTTGACGGCTTTGAACTAGACCTGTATAACTACAGATTAAAACGGTCACCTGTCTGAGCGCCGAAAACCTAAAGCTGATTGACAAGACAGATAACCTGGAATCCCATACTCACCGTTGCAATCTTTGGGTTGTTGGTATACCAGAGAAACTACTCAAGTAGTTCATGTCAGACTTCTAAGTTCATGTCAGACTTCTTCGCAGAGGTGCTAGGTCCGGCCATCATTCCCTCACCCCCGAAGCTGGACCGAGCCCACCGCATTGGCCCATCCCCAGCGGGAAGAGACGACAACTCCAAGTCTAGAGTGTTTATCGTCCGTTTTCAGTACTACCGTGACAAGGAACGTATCCTTCAGAGGCAAGGCAGAGACCAGCTACACTTCTGCGGACAGAAGGTGTTCACCAAGAAAATAGCTAAATTCCTCAATGTGAAACGCAACCTTCATGAAAAGAATGTGAAATTCTCACTCCGCTTCCCTGCTCGTCTCCAAGTTGAACATGCCAGGGGGAAGCTACAGTTTGACTCCCACGAGGATGCCCAGAGTTGGTTCGACAGTCACTTCTGAGCCGTATCTTGAATCTATGACCTACTCTTTTGCCAGGTAGCATGCATAGCCTAGCCTACCCTCCAAGTCGAAAGTGTGTTTAGATTTTTACGGCAGGGCCTTTTTCCCCACGTTGCCATTCCTTTTTTACTCTGCAGAAACACTATATAACTATGATAAAAATGACTAACATGTTTGGGAGGTCCTTTTTATTTGGCTAGGTGGCTAGCGTAGTAATGCATGGCAAAAATTCCAGGCTTTTGCAGAGCTTTCCTTTTTTTGATTTTTGATTTAGATACTCACTGAAGGACTTTAAACCACTTTATTACACCCAATTGATCATTCGTACATGTACAGACACTCAGCCCCTTTTCTTTTTTGTAACAGGGTAACATACTGCGGGACACTTATTTTGCCATCCTTAACACACATTGTACATGTTGCACTGATTGAAGACTCCCTGACTCAGCACCGTTCCGTTTTACTGTTATGGGGTTTTTGTTATCTGTTGACCTACTTTACCATTTTGTGAATGCCTTTTTAAATATATTTCACGACTCACTACTATGGAGCCTCTCCGCGTTTGGATAGGAAGGTTTTCTGTTTATATGCACCGAAGCTGCGCAAACTTCAATCTGCTGTCTCAATTCGCTGGGCAAGGAGACTTTGGGTTTGGGTGGGAGGGGAGGGGAGGGTGAGTGACCTTTTTTGGTCCTATTTGTATTTTTTATAATAATTTTTTGGTGCTTTTTTTCATCAGTTCTCTTATCTTTGCAAATGCTTGGTCTGTTTTCACACCTTTTGTTTCACTCATATTGTGGATGGCTAACAATGCTAATAATAGTCATATTGAAATAGGCAGGCCTAATCCTATAAAGTTTTTATCTTGGAATAATAAAACAATGAATTATCGAGGTCTAGGGTCTTCTCCCATTTGAAAAGCTAAAAGCAGATGTGGTATTTTTACATGAGACCCATATACGAATTAAAGATCACTCAAGGCTCAAAACTCCAGGTTCAGTCAGGTTTTCCATTCAGACTTTAACTCCAAAGCCAGAAGGGTTGCAATTTTGGTTAGTAAAATAATACATTTCTCTACTAATAATGTTATTTTAGACAGTAATGGTAGATATTTAATCATAACTGGCAACATTTGGCACACACCTGTAGTATTGGTCAATGTACACTACCGTTCAAAAGTTTGGGTCACTTAGAAATGTCCTTGTTTTTGAAAGAAAAGCATTTTTTTTGTCCATTAAAATAACATAAAATTGACCAGAAATACAATGTAGACATTGTTAATGTTGTAAATTAATATTGTAACTGGAAACTGTTGATTTTTAATGGAATATCTACATAGACATACAGCAACCATCACTCCTGTGTTCCAATGGCACATTGTGTTAGCTAATCCAAGTTTATCATTTTAAAAAGGCTAATTGATCATTAGAAAACCCTTTTGCAATTATGTTAGCACAGCTGAAAACTGTTGTACTGATTAAAGAAGCAATCAAACTGGCCTGGAGCATCTGGAGCATCAGCATTTGTGGGTTTGATTACAGGCTCAAAATGGCCAGAAACAAAGACTTTCTTCTGAAACTCAGTCTATTCTCGTTCTCAGAAATGAAGGCAATTCCATGCGAGAAATTGCTAAGAAACTGAAGATCTCGTACAATGCTGTGTACTACTCCCTTCACAGAAGGCGCTAAGCAGAATAGAAAGAGGAGTGGGAGGCCCCGGTGCACAACTGAGCAACAAGACAAGTACATTTGTGTCTAGTTTGAAAAACAGACGTCTCACAGGTCCTCACCTGGCAGCTTCATTAAATAGTACCTGCAAAACACCAGTCTCAACGTCAACAGTGAAGAGGCGACACCGGGATGCTGGCCTTCTAGGCAGAGTTCCTCTGTCCAGTGTCTGTGTTCTTTTGCCAATCTTAAATCTTATATTTTTATTGGCCAGTCTGTGATATGGCTTTTTCTTTGCAACTCTGCCTAGAAGGCAAGCATCCCGGAGTCGCCTCTTCACGGTTGACATTATTCTTCTCATTTAAACAAAACTTGGGAAGCTAAACTTGAAGAACTCTCTAAAGCCATCCTTGACTTAGAACACCAATATGCCTTGACGCCATCACCAGGGCTATATAAGCAACGCTTGAATTTATAATCTGAATTTGTCCACTATAGAAAAATAATGGTTACTATTGCATTCACGTGGTAGCTACTATGAACATGGCGACAGGGCAAGTCGTCTGCTTGCACACCAATTAAAATGCAGTGCTGCAACCTGTCTGATTCCCCAAATCAAAGATTCCTCTCATAGCATGATTTCTGATCCTACGGGGATCAATGACACGTTCAAGTCTTTGTATTCCTCCCTGT
This sequence comes from Oncorhynchus kisutch, assembly GCF_002021735.2. NCBI lineage: Eukaryota > Metazoa > Chordata > Actinopteri > Salmoniformes > Salmonidae > Oncorhynchus > Oncorhynchus kisutch. Next base: position 59,490,172 of record NC_034179.2, on the reverse strand, counting down.
ATACGTCTGCATTTCCATCAGATACTGCCAATATGACTACATTTTTGGGTGAACTGGAGACTCCCACAGTTGAGGCTGAAACTGCAGATGATCTTGATTCTCCTCTCATCCTTGAATAACTTCTTCAGTCTATCAAGTCAATGCAGAGCAACAAAACTCCAGGGCCTGATGGGTTTCCAACTGAGTTATTTAAGAAATTCCAAATTCCCAATCAATTCAGCAGCGCTATAGCTCCAGCAGTCAGAGTTGGATTTTCAGCTTAGCCGCTCTGGTTTCAAATATCTTGGAGTGAATGTAACTCGTTCATTACATCCCCACCTTACACAAATTAAAACTTATAGGAAGGATTAATGCTGTAAAAATGAACAGTTTACCCAAGTTCCGTGATCTATTTTCAATCTAGGCCGTCATTGTAAATAAGAATTTGTCCTTAACTGACTTGCCTAGTTAAATAAAAGGTTAAATAAAAAAATGTAAAATAAATTTTTAAAAAGATTAACCTATTGTTTTTAGCAAAGTGCTTTTTAAAGTCAATCAAATCAGGCTGCTACCACGTTTTTCTGTGGAGGAAAGGTACCCAGAGTCAGTAGATCTTTACTTCAGAGATGCAAGTTTAGTGGAGGGCTTGCACTACCCAACTTTTTATACTATTACTGGGCAGACAACTTTCAGAAATTGCCATTCTGGTTACATACTCCAGGTGCCACCTAGAGGCACATTCTTGTATTTCTGCTTCTCTTCCTGCTTTACTCTGCTCCTCTCCCAGCATCCCCCTCTCGCTATACTGGCAATCCTGTAGTGCTTTCCACACTTTTAACACCAGTTTTGAAGGCATTTTAAATTCTCCTCTGCATCTACTATGGGTCCTATTGATAAGAATCACTTATTCCCTAATAGATAATGCGTTCTCTTACTGGACAAGGAAAGACTTATATGTAGAATATATGGATTTTTTTCTAGTTATCCCAACGTGCCCTCTAAATACTCTTTGCATCCATCACACTTTTTCTGTTACCTTCAAATGAGGCATTGTGTCTCCTCCCAATTGTCTGGATTCCCTGCTCCACGCCATTGCTAACCCTGGCATGGCATATTGACTCTATTACCTCGAGAGAAAGCAGTCATTTCTCTGATCAATCTGTGTATCATGTCATTGGACAAACATTCCACCAACAAAACTAAATCTGCTTGGGAACGGGAAATGGGTGTTGAATTTACACGAGTGTTGGGATGAGGCGATTGATAAAGTACAATCCAGATTGTCTGAAATATATCCAAATGTAAATGATGAGTGTGATAGATATCATGTCTCACCATGTGACCTTAGTCACATATTCATTTAATGCTCTAAATTACAAAATTACTGGGATTCTATTTTTAAAGTGGTGTTTGAAATTAACCTGCAGCCATGTCCCTTGATAGCTGTTTTGGTATTCCAGAATACTTGTTCTCCTTGGACCCCAAACATGCTGATGTTGCTGCTTTTACATCCTTATTAGCTCGACAGATTTATTTTCCAGTGGAAGTCTGCTCAGCAGCCCCCCTCTACTTCTCAATGGTTAAATTATATAATGTTCTTCCTAAAGCTTGGGAAAATTAAGTATTCTCTTAGGTGTTCCACTGATACATTTGTTAGAAAATGGCAACCATTTATATCATACTTCAATTTCTTGCAGAGGCTCCCCTCTGATGAGATGCTTTAAGGTTTCCTAGTAGGTATTTCCAGTGGTCATTACATAATAGGTACAGTCATCAATATAATGCTATCCAGTCCAAGCAAGTTTGTCTAAGGTTTACTAATAATTGATTTACTTATTTATTTCTGTTGCTCCACTTTTTTGGATGTGTTGTGTGGAGGGAGGAAGGAAGGTTGGGATATGGTCAAATCTTTATACTTACATTGACAGTGTTGGCCATCATTGTAAATAAGAATTTGTTCTTAACTGACTTGTCTAGTTAAATAAAGGTTGAAAAAATAAAAATACATTGATGTATATTTTGTAAAACTTGAAAAAATATATATACCTTTTTTTTTTTTTATTAATGTGCACATGATACCCCATAATGACAAAGCGAAAAACAGGTGACAGAGCTCTAGAGTTCCTCTGTGGAGATGGGACAACCATCTCTGCAGCACTCCACCAATTAGGCCTTTCACACCACCAATCAGTGGCCAGATGGAAGCCACTCTTCAGTAAAAGCACATAACCGCACGCTTGGAGTTTGCCAAAAGGCACCTAAATCATCTCAGACCATGAGAAACAAGATTCTCTGGTCTGATGAAACCAAGATTGAACGCTTTGGCCTGAATGCCAAGCGTAACATCTGGAGGAAACCTGGCACCATCCCTACGGTGAAGCATGGTGGTGGCAGCATCATGCTGTCGAGATGTTTTTCAGTGGCAGGGGCTGGGAGACTAGTCAGGATTGAGGGAAAGATGAACGGAGCAAAATACGGAGAGATCCTTGATGAAAACCTGCTCCACAGCGCTCAGGACCTCAGACTGGGTCGAAGGTGAACCTTCCAACAGGACAACCCTAAGCACACAGCCAAGACAATGCAGGAGTGGCTTCGGGACAAGTCTCTGAATGTCCTTGAGTGGCCCAGCCAGAGCCCGGACTTGAACCCAATCGAACAACTCTGGAGAGACCGGAAAATAGCTGTGCAGCAATGCTCCCCATCCAACCTGACAGAGTTTGAGAGGATCTGCAGAGAAAAATGGGAGAAACTCCAAATACAGTTGTGCCAAACTTGCTGCGTCATACCCAAGAAAGCTCGAGGCTATAACAGCTGCCAAAAGTGCTTCAACAAAGTACTGAGTAAAGGGTCTAAATACTTATGTAAATATGATATCAGTTTTTTTATATAATACATTTGCAAACATTTCTAGAAATCAGTTTTTGCTTTGTCATTACGGGGTATTGTGTGTAGATAATGGAGAAAAAAAACGATTTAATACATTTTAGAGGCTGTAACGTAAAACAAAATGTGGAAATGGCAAGGGGTCTGAATACTTTCCGAATGCACTGTACATACACTGAACAAAAATATAAACGCAACATGCAACAATTTGAATGCTTTTACTGAGTTACAGTTCATTTAAGGAAATCAGTCAATTGAAATAAATTACTTAGGCCCCAATCTATGTATAACACATGACTGGGATTACAGATAAGCATCTGTTGGTCACAAATACCTTTAAAAAAAGGTAGGGGCGGAGATCAGAAAACCAGTTAGTATCTAATGTGACCACCATTTGTCTCATGCAGTCTCCTTCGCATTGAGTTGATCAGGAGGTTGATTGTGGCTTGTAGAATGTTGTCCCACTCATCTTCAATGACTGCGCGAAGTTGCTGGATATTGGCAGGAACTGGAACACTGTCGTACACATATATCCAGAGCATCCCAAACATGCTCAATGGGTGACATGTTTAGTGAGTACGCAGGCCATGGAAGATCTGGAACATGTTTAGCTTGCAGGAATTATGTACAGATCCTTGCAACATGGGGCCTTGCATTATCATGCTGAAATATGAGGTTGTGGCGGCGGATGAATGGCACGACAATAGGCCTCAGGCTCTTGTCACAGTATCTCTGTGCATTCAAATTGCCAAGCGATAAAATGCAATTGTGTTCGTTGGCCATAGCTCATGCCTGCCCATACCATAACCCCACCGCCACCATGGGGCACTCACAATGTTGACATCAGCAAACCACTCGCCCACACGGCGCCATACACGTGGTTTGCGGTTGTGACGTTGGGAGCGGCTTATGGTACAGAAATTAACCTTATATTCTCTGCCAATAGCTCTTTTGGACATTCTTGCAGTCAGCATGCCAATTGCACACTCCCTCAGAACTTCAGAAATCTGTAGCATTGTGTTGTGTGGTAAACTGCACATTTTAGAGTGGCCTTTTATTGTCCCCAGCACAAGGTGCACAGCGTTGCAGCGCAGCTATTTTCGGGTCTCTCCAGAGATGTTCAATCAGGTTCAAGTCCAAATTTACGTACACATGGTCTGTGGCACCTTGTGCTGTATAATCAGCTTCTTGACATGTCACACCTTTCACGTGAATGGATTATCTTGGCCCCCACCCCCATCAATGTTACTCATCCCTGGTTTAAACACGCACAGTTTTGTCATGAGTGTGCTGATTGGTCCGCATCGTGGCCCCCACCTACCCTACACCACTGATGCCATCGTGATTCTATTTAAGCAGTTGGTTTAGGTATATTTTAAAAGGGTTTTACAAATAAAAATATAGTTTTACTGTTATTGTTATTATTAATGAGTAGTAGCATATGAATGAATATCAGTACTGATATAATAATCTAAAACTGCTACTGGTGAGCTATGCTACCTGTATCAACTGGGGCATGGCCCAGGTACTCCTTACTCAGAAGGGCTGCATGGATCAGCTTGCCCAATGGATGGGGACCAGGACTTGCTGTGGGAGGAGCCTCAGGGTCAGGGGTCACAAAGCTCAAGCCTAAGAGGAAAGAGATATATAATGACTTGGGAGAAAATATTTACTTCAGAGGAAATGGAGGAATTTAAACTATCATAAACTGCAGAAGAATAACCAACATTAATCGCTCAACACACACACACACACTACCTGTAGTTAGGTGGAAGATGGTGACAGATAGTGTCACCGCAAGAACTGTAGACACCATGGTTTAGTATCAGAACAGCCTGACAGAGAGGGGAGGGAAACAGAAGTGGGGAGGGAAAGAGATTGTAAGGAAGGAAAGAAAGAAGAGCAGATACAACCTAAATGATTCCTTACTGCAGTATTGTACTTTATCAATCAGAACAACAGCACCAGCAACTACACTGATCATATAATAAAAACCTAAGCTTTAGAGCAGGGGTGTCAACATACGGAGGGGGTCCAATCCGGCTCGCAGGTGGAGTAAAAATATTTCAACAGGCAAGAAATATAACCAATTTCAGTGCAGCCCTTCGGACCTCATCGAAGACCGAACGAGGCCCCCATCAGAGCAAAATGAGTTTGACACCCCTGTTTTAGAGAGACAGATATTCAAATGTGCAGTCTTGGATCTGGGAATCTGTTCAAAGGTAATTTACATTTTTGATTCGTAAAGAATATTGCATACAAATGAGCTTAGCCCAACTGTCTTACTCCATCATAAGCCAAAGGTTATATTGCTCCCTCCATTGTTTACAAACAATAAACAAACAAGGTATAGCTTCAAAATGTTTAAACATGTTTACTTATTTTATTTCACTTTATTTAACCAGGCAAGTAAATTAAGAACAAATTCTACATTTACAAAATGTGTATTAGGGAAGGTTACATTTCCCCAACCCATCCATCCCAAAGATAAATTTATGTAATCCAGGTGATAGTTTAAAACATGTATTTACATTTGTTCATGCTATTGTTTATGTAAACAATGGGGTAAAGTAACCTTATTTTAGGTTATGATAGGGTAGGCTAAGCTTGCTCCCGAGTGGCGCAGCGGTCTAAGGTACTGCATCTCAATGCTATATGCAACACTACAGACACCCTGGTCCGAATCCAGGCTGTATCACAACCGGCCGTGATTGGCAGTCCCATAGGACGGCGCACAATTGGCCCATCGTCGTCCGGGTTTGGCCGGTGTAGGCGTCACTGTAAATAAGAATTGTGCTAAGCTTAAGAGACATATAAATTCTATCAATGGGTATATCAAGCATTTCAATGTCATTGAACATATCCCCATATCCCATTTTGTATCTTTAAACCTACAATAAAAGTGCCTTGGTAAAGGTAAAATTGCTCAAAACGTGATATTATCAGCAGTGCAGCATTATCTTTTTAGTGTTGTCTTCCACCAATGTCTCATCGTATAAATCTATCTCACAATATAAGATAAAGAGGAAAATGCTAACACATTTCAGATTGTGAACACGTATTTACATTATGCGGGTCCTAAGGCCCAAGGGGGTTTCGATCCGTGGTCGTATGATATGCCTTCTGTGCTGTCACGGTCACTCAGATCTAAAATACTGTAATAGAGATCATATATCTGTATAGCTACATTAAACTAAACATGATAGGCCTCATAGAATAGGCCTATCATGTTAAGTTAAGCATCGCAGGAGAATGTTTAATTCCTTCATGCTTTCAATGGCGTTCCGTTTTCTTTTTCAAAATATCCACCAAATCATTCTATTTGCCCGATAACCACTCTCACCGGACGGCTATAAAAAATGAATAGGCCTAATTTGTATTTGCGTCAGAGAAAATCAGGAGTATTTTTTGTTTGGTTTAAGATTTCAATGCAGGTAGCGTTTGTTGTGCAATGTGATGGATTAGAAAAAGAGACCTGCGCTTATTATTAGGCCTATGCGTAATAGTTAGCAGCGAGGGAAGCATACGTACCTGGAAAATCACGTCCTGATCTATTCCCTTATTATTATGCGCTTCTCTTACACACCGGAATTCGCGTTTCAGTCAAAAATCGGGCTATTGTTGGTTGAGCTACGTTCTCTTTTACAGCGTTCCTTCGAGTCCCTTACGTAAAATACCAGCGCTGATGCTGCACATGAAATGTGTTTAAATTATAATTTGCTCCCACACGGCCCTGCTCTTTGTGTGAGTATGCAGGGGGCTTTGTGACTACACCCCTCTAATATCCTAATCACTACCATTGATCTTCACAAATATGTGTAAAGGTATCCTGCTGTCTTCTGACTCCGCTCCCCCCTTTCTCGTTGATGGTATGTCTATACGCCTCTCTCTTATTTCTAGGCCCTGGAGCGAGCGGGTGGGTGGAACGCTGGTAGCTGGTTCTACCTGTATGGTTGAAGCGTTGGTGTGTGTGAGGGCATTTAAATCGGGAGTCATAGCTCACAGATGCGCCCTGGTGGATGTTCGCAGATCTGCATGAACTTGGTTCTCTTGGCGAAGAGCTGTACACCAACAGTGCTGAAACAGCAACACACATCTAAAAGCCCAGCCTAGAGATTGGATAGCATGCAACATTTAAACTAAGATTGCTTATACCAAGCTAATTAGAATACAAAAATATATTTTGACCAGACGATAAATAAATAAGTCTAAAATAATTTACCCTTCGGTATTTTCCGTAAAGGAGGACATTATACTCTGGCGCTTTGCGGAAACATCGAATGCGGAACAAATTGTATCGAGTTGCACCGGCGCAGCCCATCAAGACAGATAGACAGTGAAGCACAGAAAAAAAGAGGGACAGTGGTGAGTCATTAGGCTACAATTAAAATGTATTAGGATCCCCGCATGCACGCATACCAGATACCTTTTAAATGGTAGCCTAGAAATTAACTTATATATTTAGATGTCGACTACTGTCAGAATAAATAGCCTAGGCTACTCAATGCTTTGTCCACCCCCTCTCTATATTTGGACATTATCCCGGGAACGCTTACAATGATTGTCATCGACAAAACTACAAGTGAAAGGCTGTGATGGAAGTATCTGCGCAGTTGTGCTATGTTGTCAATATGTTTACTGAAATGTGCGCTGACGATGATACCTTGTTAATGCATCGGAGGGGACAGTTCTAGGGTGTGCTTTTTGTGTAAGCCAAAAAAGACCTTCGCTCATACAGTAAATCCTGTAAACGCGGGATACTGAATCTAATAGGCCTATGTATTTGGATGTGTGCAAGATTGTAAACTCATTTTAGACTAATTATAATATGATTCCTCAACTGCTATTTTTCCCCCTTTATTTTATCAGGGCGTCATACTGAGACCAAGGTCTATTTTACAGATGAGCCCTAATTTACATAAATTGTAGAAAATACACACATCAAAATATAAATACGAAATGCAAGCAGAAAGTAAAAAACGGTCATAAAAAACAAACACATTCATAAGTAACAAGGTCCTCAATCATCTTTATGAATTGCCATAGAGGCACCAGAACATCATATTTAAGAACATTTTGAAGATTTGTGGAACAATAAGGTGCAAGAACACTAAAATCTGATTTAGCTAACTCAGTAGAGACCAAAGGAACTTCCAGAGTAACCCCTTATTAGAAGGCATGCTATGGTGGCAGATTGAGAGGAGGACATATTCTGAGCTAAACTGACCAAAACACACCCCCAACAACACATAAAAACTATGGGCTGTTTAGGTGAGGGCTGATGCCATCCTGTGATAAACAGTGCTCACTTTGTCAAAGGAAGGGGCACAAAATATTTTGCTTGAACATTCCCAGCAAAAGTTTCGACACACCTACTTATTCCATGTTTTTTTAGTTTTTTTAAAACTATTTCCTACATTAGCCACCCTTTGCCTTGATGACAGCTTTGCACACTCTTGGCATTCTCTCAACCAGCCTCATGAGAAAGTCACCTGGAATGTATTTCAATTAACAGGTGTGTTGTTAAAAGTTAATTTCTGGAATTTCTTTCATTCTGAATTTGTTTGAGGCAATCAGTTGGGTTGTGACAAGGTAGGGGTGGTATACAGTCTTTTATCAAATAGGGCTATCTTCATAACGCAACTGATTGGCTCAAACGCATTAAGAAGGAAATAAATTCCACAAATTAACTTTTAACTAGGCACATCTGTTAATTGAAATGCATTCCAGGTGACTTCTGACTTTCGAGATGACGAGCCAGCACAGGTGTAACCCATACTTACTAGCAAGGTGACACCAAATCGGTTCACCCTATGTGCTACCTCCAAATATAAATGGAAAAACCAAAACTGGTAACACCTTCCCCCTTAAGACAACAAATATATCCTATATTTTTGTTGGACAAATTTGATCACAACCAACAGAAAATAACTTAATTCAACTTATATGCATCGCGACTTAAATGTGTCACCTTTTACAATATAAACATGGTGTCTACTGACTGTCAACTAGAGGTCGGCGATTAATCAGAATGGCCGATTAATTAGGGCCGATTTCAAGTGTTCATAACAATCGGAAATCTGTATTTTTGGGCCCCGATTTCCGATTATTATTATTATTTTTTTAAATACCTTTTATTTAACTAGGCAAGTCAGTTATGAACACATTCTTATTTTCAATGACTGCCTAGGAACTGTGGGTTAACTGCCTTGTTCAGGGGCAGAACGACAGATTTTCACCTTGTCAGCTCAGGGGTTTCAATCTTGCAACCGCACAGTTAACTAGTCCAACGCTCTAACCATTGCACTCCACAAGTAGTCTGCCTGTTACACGAATGTAGTAGAAGCCAAGGTAAATTGCTAGCTAGCATTAAACTTATCTTATAAAAAACAATCAATCATAATCACTAGTTATAACTACTGATCCAGTTTAGCAGGCAATATTAACCAGGTGAAATTGTGTAATATCTCTTGTGTTCATTGCACGCAGAGTCAGGGTATATCCAACAGTTTGGGCTGCCTGGCTCATTGCGAACTAATTTGCCAGAATTTTACGTAATTATGACATACATTGAAGGTTGTGCAATGTAACAAGAATATTTAGACTTAGGGATGCCACCCGTTAGATAAAATACCGAACGGTTCCGTATTTCACTGAAATAATAAACGTTTTGTTTTCGAAATGATAGTTTCCGGATTCGATCATATTAATGACCAAAGGCTCGTATTTCTGTGTGTTATTATGTTATAATTAAGTCTGATTTGATAGACCAGTCTGACTGAGCAGCAGCAGGCCCGTAATCATTAATTCAAACAGCACTTTCGTGCGTTTTGCCAGCAGCTCTTCACAAGCACAGCGCTGCTTATGACTTCAAGCCTATCAGCCTAATGGCTGGTGTAACCAATGTGAAATGGCTAGCTAGTTAGCTGGGTGTGCGCCAATACTGTTTTAAACGTCACTCGCTTTTTGATTTGGAGTAGTTATTCCCCTTGCACTGCAAGGGCCGCAGCTTTTGTGGAGCGATGGGTAACGATGCTTCGAGCTATACTGTTACACTGGCAATAGTATAGTGCCTATAAGAACATCCAATAGTCAAAGGTAGATGAAATACAAATGGTATAAAGAGAAATAGTCCTATAAATACTACAACCTAAAACCTCTTACCTTGGAATATTGAAGTCTCATGTTAAAAGGAACCACCAACTTTCATATGTTCTCATGTTCTGAGCAAGGAACTTAAACGTTAGCTTTTTTACATGGCACATATTTTACATGGCACACATTTTTACATGGCACATATTACTTTCTTCTCCAACACTTTGTTTTTGCATTATTTAAACCAAATTGAACACGTTTCATTATTTATTTGACGCTAAATTGATTTTATTGATGCTTTATATTAAGTTAAAATAAGTGTTAATTCAGTATTGTTGTAATTGTCATTATTACAATTTTTTAATTTTTTAAAAATCGGGCAATTAAATCGGTATCAGCTTTTTCGGTCCTCCAATAATCAGTATCGGTATGGCGTTGAAAAATCATAACCGGTCGACCTCTACTGTCAACAATTAAATACAAGACAAAAACAGCCACCTTTTACTCTATAAATATTTTTCTATATATAGTTGCCTAAAACACAGAAGTTTTGAAAAAGTAGTGAAATCATGTATGTTCTCTCCATGGGGCTCCCACAGGGGGTGCCACAATCCTTCTGTGGCCTCCTTTTTAAAAAAATGCTAGTAAAACTAAGTGCATGCTCTTCAACTGATTGCGGCCCGCACCCTCCCGCCCGACTAGCATCACTACTCTGGACGGTTCTGACCTAAAATATGTGGACTGTAAACTCTCCTTCCAGAATTACATTAAGCATCTCCAATCCAAAATTAAATCTAGAATCGGCTTCCTATTTCACAACAAAGCCTCCTTCACTCATGCCGCCAAACATACCCTCGTAAAACTGACTATCCTACCAATCCTTGACTTCGGCGATGTCATTTACAAAGTAGCCCCAGGTCATCTATTAAGTCTTTGCTCGGTAAAGCCCCGCCTTATCTCAGCTCACTGGTCACCATAGCAACACCCACCCATAGCACGCGCTCCAGCAGGTATATTGCACTGGTCATCCCCAAAGCCAACACTACCTTTGGCCGCCTTTCCTTCCAGTTCTCTGCTGCCAATGACTGGAATTAATTGCAATTTCTGAAGCTGGAGTCTTATATCTCCCTCTCTAACTTTAAGCATCAGCTGTCAGAGCAGCTTACCGATCACTGTACATGTACACAGCCAATCTGTAAGTAGCACACCCAACTACCTCACCCCCATATTATTACTTGCCCTCTTGCTCTTTTGCACTCCAGTATCTCTACTTGCACATCATCATCTGCACATCTATCACTCCAGTATTAATGCTAAATTGTAATTATTTTCACCTCTATGGCCTATTTATTGCCTACCTCCCTACATCTGCACACACGCTGCATAGATTTTTCTATTTTTCTTTATTTTGTGTTATTGACTGTACATTTGTTTATGTGCAACTCTGTGTTGTTGTTTTTGTTGCACTGTTTTGCTTTATCTTGCCCAGGTCGCAGTTGTAAATGAGAACTTGTTCTCAACTGGCCTACCTGGTTAAATATAGGTGACATTTTTTTTAAAGCATCCTGATAAAAATAAACTTAGTAACACGACTAAAAGCATGATCTGAAAGAACTGCAGGTAATATCCCGCCTACTGATGAGCTTACACCACATTGTTTTAACCTGTCATCTTTTCCAATAATTGGAACTTATTAAGCTACTCTGATCCCAATACCCAAGGCAAACATTACAGAGCATTTATTTTGAATGAATATACTATGCATTCGGAAAGTATTCAGACCCCTTGACTTTTTCCACATCTTGTTATGTTACAACCTTACCCTAAAATGTATTAAATTGTTTTTTTTCTCTCATCAAACTACACAATACCCCATAATGACAAAGCAAAAACAGGTTTTTAGAAATGTTAGCAAGTGTATTAAAAACAAAAATATTACATTTGCATAAGTATTCAGACCATTTACCCAGTACTTCGTTGAAGAACCTTTGGCAGTGATTACAGCCTCGAGTCTTCTCTGCAGATCTTTTAGCAAACTCCAATTGGGCTTTAATGCCTTTTAATGAAGAGTGGCTTCTGCCTGGCCACTACCATGAAGGCCTTATTGGTGGAGTGCTGCAGAGATGGTTGTTGTTTTGGAAGGTTCTACCATCTCCACAGAGGAACTCTGGAGCTCTGTCAGAGTGACCAAGGCCCTTCTCCCCAATTGCTCAGTTTGGCCGGGCAGCCAGCTCTAGGAAGAGTCGTGGTGGTTCCAAACGTCTTCCATTTAAGAATGATGGAGGCCACTGTGTTCTTGGGGACCTAAATGTTGCAGAAATGTTTTGGTACCCTTCCCCAGATCTGTGCCTCGACACAATCCTGACTCTGCGCTCTACGGACAATTCCTTCAACCTCATGGCTTGGTTTTTGCTCTGACATGCACTGTCAACTGTGGGACCTTATATAGACAGGTGTGTGCCTTTCCAAATCATGTCCAATCAATTGATTTACCACAGGTGGACTCCAATCAAGATCTAGAAACATCAATGGAAACAGGATGCACCTGAGCTTAATTTTGAGTCTCATAGCAAAGGGTCTGAATATTTACAGTACCAGTCAAAAGTTTGGACACACCTACTCATTCCAGGGGTTTTCTTTATTTGTACTATTTTCTACATTGTAGAATAATAGTGAAGACATCACATCTACCAAATAACACATATGGAATCATGTAGTAACCAAAAAAGTGTTAAACAAATCAACATATATTTTATATTTGAGATTCTTCAAAGTAGCCACCCTTTGCCTTGATGACAGCTTTTGGCATTCTCTCAACCAACTTCACGAGGTAGTCACCTGGAATGCAGAAGATATACCTATTTAGTTATAGTCCAGGGCTTTATTTGTGTCTGGAAAACTGGCACCTATTGATATCTCTCGCTTCCTCCTTCTATAGCATACTTATCTCCTGCTCTTTCTCCTTTACTTCCCCTCTGTTATTTCAGTTCATCACTGTAGGATGGACTGGCCCATGGATCTGCTCCCATTGCCCCCCTGTGCTGAGCTGGGGGTCCGTCCTCTGAATGGGCTCCTGTGGACCCTGCTGCTCCTCTTCCTATGGTATTGTTACAGGGTGGGCTCTGACCCGCCAGCTCCAGGCCGAGCCATCCCAGGTAAGCACAAGTCCGGCTCCAGGCGCTCTGTGTTGTCCCGCGCCGGCAGCTGTGCTGGAGCAGTGTGCAGTGCCACATCAAATGTGGCCACTGGCGATCGGGGGACTCCCTGCATCACCATGGAGACGGGAGAGGAGGAGCAGGGGCAAGGATACCTGACCCCTGTGCTGAGCCATGCCCTGTTCCCACCCCAGGCCACAGCGAGTGGCAGGAAGCTGTATGCAGCACTGCAGGAGTATGCAAAACGCTACAGCTGGGCTGGCATGGGACGCATTCATAAAGGACTCCGGGAGCAGGTAATGTGAAATCTGAAATTTACAGTCATTTCAATTAATGAATGATATGAAATGCCTCATGAGCTTAATACAACTGTCTAACCCCATCATAACCCAAAAGATGATGGTTGGTTGGTCACACTTTATTTGGATAGTACGGATAATCCATCTGTAGATGCTCTACAGATGGTCATACTATCAACAAACTATATTTTCATAAGCAACTGGAAAGGGTGATTGATACCTAGTCAGTTGTACAACTGAATGCATTTAACTGAAATGTGTCTTCCACATTTTACCCAACCCCTTCTACATTTTGCGATTAGGGATAGGTATAGAATAAAGGTAAGGGTTAGGGCAAGGGTTAAGTTTAGGGTTAGTAGATATTTAGTTGAAATGTTACTAATAGTCTGTAGAGCATCTACAGATGGACTAGAATTGCCTGTATTGCCTTAAAAGACACCAGATGAAACCGATATTAAAGGTGAATCAGAATCTCAGGTTCCACCTACACACTTAAAAGGCCCAATGCTGCTGTTTTTATTTCAATATCAAATACATTTCTGTGTAACAATTAAGTACCTTTTGTTCTGCCCTCACAATGTGTAAGCTACAAAGCTTGGCAGACAGCTTACACTCTTCCAATAAAGAATCAGGGAAGGACTGGTATTGTATCTTTAGTAGAAGATATTTAGTTTGTAAAACTGTAACAGATACAGAAAGGAGAAAATGTAGTAGAAAAATCACTATATACATTCACAAATGGATACAAATAAAGAACAGCATTTCTATCACGAGCTAGCAACAAGAAAAATACGCCTATCTAGCCAACATGACCATGTAGAAATGATGACAATTTACATCAAACATATACACACAATCTAAGTGTCCATATAGCTTAATAACTATAATTTAGCTTTGTTACGAGATATCTGAACACTTAAAATATAGTTATATACATCCAAAACCCAAAGAAGCTAAATTCCATCACGAAATGTTAGCTAGCATGCTAACACACAATGTTAAGTGAATGGGCGATAGTTAGCGCAATTAGCTTAGCATCATCGGAACTTAGAAAACTAGAATATACATGTAAAAAACATAAATATTCTAGCAACACAATTTGAATTAGCGAAAGCATGTCCTAATAACTCAAAGTTCTTACAAATTTATCTTTAACCAAATCCTAGTAAAATGGAAAAATAGAGCTAATCGGTCTGTTGTTGTTGCTCGGATTGTTCTGACAGGAAATAGCGTTGCACCGAGAGTTAGCAAATTAAAAGCTACAGTACCCAACTTCGCCACTAGATGACAACAAAGGATACTTTGTACATTAGTACAGCTATCAGAACACTCCCCGCTATGTCACTATGTTTACTTTTGGAGGAGTAGGACAACTTCCGAGACAGGTCTGAAGATCACCTTAGGGGTGCCCTGTCTCATGACTCTCACTTCCACTATCCCTGACTTTGTTATAACTGCTTGGTACAGTTTTGACGACGAATCTAACAGGCCGTTCGTTTCGGTGGACTTGCGTGTCTTTTAGTAAGACGACATCTCCAACTTGCAGATGAGGTTTGTCAACTTGCCATCTGCATGACTGGAGTGTCACCAGGTATTCTTGTCTCTATCTTTTCTAGAATGTGTCTGCGAGGCTCTGAACTTGTTTCCATTGTTTGCTGTAGAGATTTTGAGGTTGAAGTCTCCTGGAGGTGCTGTTGTAGTTTACATTTCTTTGTGTCAGAAGCATAGCAGGTGTAAGAACTGCTGTCATCTCTGGATCCATGGACACTGGAACTATGGGTTGAGCGTTCATGATGGCCATGACTTCAGCCAGGAGTGTGGTGAGGACTTAATGTGTGAGACGAGTAGAACTAACTTCCAGAATGCGACGAGTGATTCCATTCATCCTCTCCCAAGCTCCTCCCATATGTGAGGCATCAGGGGGATTGAAAGACCATGTGCATCTTTGGTCTTGAAGGTAAGTACTCATCTCAGAGTCAGCTGCTCTGATCTTCAGCGCTTTGCAGGCTGAAGTTTGTGCCACGATCCAAGCGTAGTTGCTTTGCAGGTCATCGGATAGAGAAGAATATTCTCAAACCATTGATGAAGCTGGGGGTAGACAGACTCTATCACTTCGTTGTGTACCGCTCTTGTACTCATGCAGGAGAAGAGGACGGCCCAGCGGTTACTTTCAGAGCTGCCTCCTCTGGTCCGATGAGAGGTGATGCTCCAGGGTTCTAAGATGTTCAGTCCAATATGAGTGAACGGAGGATCAGAGGAAAGTCTGTCTGCAGGTAAGTCTGACATCTTTTGCCCTTCCAGTTTTCCTCTAAGTTTTCTGCAGATCACACACTTATAGATTATGCTGGATTACCAGTCTTTCACTTCCAAGGATACACAATCCAACTGACCGGACTGCGTCTTCAGTGAAGTGATGACCCTGATGTGCAACTTGCTCGTGGTATTGTCTCGCCAACAGAGTGGTGACATGGTGGTTCTTGGGCATGATGAGAGGGTGTTTCTTTTCCCATGACATATCAGCTTCCGCTGTGCAACCTCCGATTCTTATCAACCCGTCCTTATCGATGATAGGGTCCAGCTTCTTTAGTGGAAAGTGTTTAGGGTTTAGCTTCTTTAGTGGAAAGAGTTTGGAGACCTCTTCTCTTTTGGTGAGGCACTTGATTTCTTCTTTGAAGACTTCTTGCTGTACGCATCTGATGATGGTGTTTTTGGCCTGTTTAGGATGGTTGCCCTTGTCACTGTCTGGAGCCCTGGAGAATGCTTTGGCTATTTGGAGTAGTTTTGCGATTGCTCGGGTGAGTGACTTCCAGCTGGAGAAACGTTCAAACCTGTGTGAGCCAAGTTGGACTTCAGTAGCTTCGGTAGTGAAGGTTGTGTCTTGCAGCCAGATCTCTGTGTCAGTATCGGATCCCACGAGTTCAAAGAAGAGACTACTCAGTTAGAAACCTATCTCTATCTCTGTCAGGAAGAGTGGGCCTGAGAGCCATCTGTTGTGTTTGAGGATGGCTGCTGGCTTGTCGTAGTTTTGTGTTCCTTCAAACACTTTGCATTCGATGTCATCCGTATCTCCAGCTGGGACAGCGGCCTCTATGCAACTCTGAGCTTCCGAAAGTTGTGTTGTGTTATTCAGTCTCTCTTTGATCTGAATGATGTTAGCACAAGGGCTAAGGAATGATGTGCGTCCATTTTGCAGCACATTTGTTCTGTAAACGCTAACTTTAGCTGGCTTGTGAGATCTGTTCAGACATACATCACCGATAATGACCCATCCGAGGTCAAGGCATTGTGCATAGGGTGCGTTGTATTGCTCTCTGACTTTGTGCACTCTTAGTATGTCTCTTCCCGAGCAGGAGAAGGATTGCTGCGCCCGCGTCGAGTG